>NC_028458.1:57875559-57955508 GCF_000263155.2 Setaria italica
AAGCCGAATTCGAAGCAAGTGGGAGTTCAAGACCGGGTCGTCCTCGCTGATACGGAAACCAAATGGTCTGCGTCTTCATTAAATCCATTGTAGAAGCATCGAAAGTACCTCGGGCTACCCTTGTAGCAGAATACGCGCAACCTGGAAAAGGCTGACGCCCGCTTCGTCAAAGGACATGCTATCAGCGACGTTCCGGTAGGGTCCTCCGCCGATTCGATATTGGGGAAACGTCATACGGTCCACCGGCTGCTGGGTGATTCTGCTCATGTAAAGGTTCAACCACAGATTGACGAACCACCAAGGCCCGCCTTTGATTGCCGATCGACTCTCCCTTGGATAGTCTTGTGCCGATTTGATGAAGCATATGGTACACAGCCCCTAGTAGAGGGGGGGGGGGGGTGCTGGTCCTCCTCGCCCCGCTGCTGCTCGCTTCTATTGCTGCCTGCTGCCCTGGTGGCTTTGGCTTTTATTTGCTCTTTGACTGCAGCTTTCCTCGCTGCTGCCCAACCCAACAACACTCATGGCTTTCATTGCCTTTGCTGTTTTTTTACTGGTGATGATCTGGGGGGTTACTGGTTTTTGTTGGGCTGCCTTATTAGGGTTTAATGGGGCCTGTTAGGCAGGTTTCTATGCCTAGCTTTAAGTTCCTATTATGCGCTATCGAATATTTAAAATATCAGAATATTATATTGGACTATTGGACGGTTTATGATGTGATTCGCAACGGTTGTACGGAACTTTACCCGTTTCAACTCCTACTAAAGGACAGTTTGTGATGTTATTGGTAACAGTCGTACAAAACTTTATCCACTCTTAACTTTTATTGCAAGAGTGGTTTGTACGTGATTCGTAATGGTTCTTGACGATTGTCGTGATAATGGAGTGATTGAAATATTATGATTAACAACAAAATCGTGATAATGGAGTGATTGAAATATTATGATTAACAACAAATTTATCATCGAGTAGTTGCACTAGAGCTAGTTTTTTTTATCATTGTCTTTATGCACAAGTTAGCCATGAAATTTGGAAACTAACCCAACATGTAACTGTTCGCTTTTTACCCTCTAGCTCTAGCTACACATCCACCATGGTTTTTTTCCTAAGTGCAAGATTTTGCTCTTAGGTCCATACTGGTCCGATGATAAATTGGGAATTTATGTGTGTTTTAGTGAAACAAATATTAGATTTTGGCTCGCCATATAGTATACTAAATGTTATCTAATCGCAAAGCAAAGGTACAGTTTGTAGAGTATATTTGAGCTTGTGAAATGTAAACTAGCTGATGTTGTGACTTCACTTCTACCACAACGACAGTGTATGTACAGATGTTGTTTGGAGACTCGTAGTTGTGTGGGCGCTCAATATGGTGATGCACATTATTTATTGTAATTGCCGACACCATATTTGCATGTAAATTCTGATAGTATAAATCACTATAATAAACATTGATTTTAACCCCCGTCCATTTGCTTTAACTTGGTGTCCATCATGTTTTTTTGCTTCACCCCTATTGCTAGTTGTTTTTCTCTAGCCTCAAGGTCTATTTTCTTGTATTTGTTTCTCCAGTTATTGTAAAACCATTGCCTTGGTGTTGTTTATTAAAGAAATGCATAGCCACTGCAGTTCCTTATACCGTTGCTTTATTTTTTTATTAAAATTAGAGTGAATTGCACCCACCATACAAAAAGTTGTGTGGTATATCCCTTTAGTCCAACAAGTTGCAAAACATACAAATTGATACACAAACTTGTTAAAATGTGTGCATATACGATCACATGTACTCTGTATGGATGTATTTTACGACCATGTGAAGTGACGTTATCATTATCCCCTTCTCATGCATCTACGTCTTAACCATGCATGGCTTAACCATGTGTTTCTCTTGTTTATTTAACATTGGTGAATATACTGGTGAAAATATAAGAAAAAACTATGATGATGGCAACCACACACATCAGCGAACAAAGCAGCTCATGTAGATTCGGTGGTCAATTATTGCTTCTAGCCGGATTATGGAATTTATTAAATCAAATTATGGATTATGTTTATATATATACAGATGCAAATATACTATATACTTGTTCTTCTAAAAGAAATTGATTCACTGATTTGAATCCGTAGTGCAATCTAGTACTCCTGAAAACGACAGCTGCCCATACCTTGTGTTAGTAAAATGCAAGTGTGTTTTCTGCAAAGCTGAACCCCGCAGACATTCATAAACATCTATACAATATAGTCTACACGTACACATGATCGAGCGCCGCCCTCCCTCTTAAATTATCCATATGCCAACAGGTTTGGTAGGTAAGCCCTTGTTTTCGTAGTGTTTTGGAAGCTGAAATCGGCTTAATTAGATTGAAATGGACACCGACAGGAAGATAAGGCTATATATGGGAAAGAGAAATTTAACAACCCGGACCACCACAAGCATGTGGGCGCTCAGCATAGAATAACCGTTCCGGCCGAGCTCTTGCGTGTCAGGACGGGCGAGACACGAAGAAAACATTGACCTCCCTCGATTCATTGGCGAGGTCCACGTCCATTTCCATCGATCATCGATACTAACACTGGAACAGAAATATTTTTGCGACCAGCACCAACGCCGGTGCGGGCTCACGTCGACAGTTTTACTGACTTGGTGATCTAATTAGTAGAAGAGAGTAGAAGGGAGTTTCATTTTCATAAAACCTAGCTGGCACAGTTACTAAGTCCATGAAACTCAATAAAACTTGCACTGTGGATGTTATATAGTTTCATCGCAAGACACGTTTAATCATAACTCCATACAAAAATTAAATGCTCCAGATTATCTATGAAACTGTGCAATAAAACTGTACAGTTTCGTTTCATTAAAAAGATATTAAAAAGATGTAGCAGTGCGATGAAACAATGTACTACCCAAGCTTTATACGCGTGGTCATGGAGCAGCGGCGAAGACAAAAAAAGAAAAAAAAGAAATACAGAGAGGACGCCGAGACACAGTGAAAAGACGAGGCCCCGCTTTGGCAACGGCACCACCAAGGCCCGATCGGGCACGGAGCGCTGAGCCAGCCGAGCCGCCGGCCGAGGGAGCAGGGAGCTTTCCGGCCGCTTTCGATGCCACTCACGATGTCTCATCCCCTTGGTTTGTTAAGGTTCCTCGTCGTCCGCGCGCGGGGCAACGAGGAGCCGGCGAAATGAATGCGCCCCGGTGCTCGGCGTGCACGGGCGCCATGGTGGTGGTGGCCGGCGCTGCAGCTGCACGAGCACCATGCTCCCGAGCCACTGTTGCATCAAAAGCGGCGACTGCGGCATGTGACGCCCATAAAAGCGGAGGAGTAAAATCGACAGGGTCGCGGCAGCATAAAGCTTCCTTCTTCTACCCCGTGCCTGCCGTGGATCCGTGACCAAGTAACAAGACGTCTCCGCCTCCGTGTCCGCTTCGGTTTGGCTTCGGAACCTTTCCCTGCCTGTCCTGGCCTCAGCGGATCGACGTGGTGCATGGGACAAAGGCAGAGTACATCTGGCCGGGTTCAGGACTTCAGGTAGGTGGCAGCCATTACTAGCTCGGGGCTCCCTTCTTCCTGCCGCACGGCCGTCAGGCCACGTCGCCGTCTCGTGCCGTGGTGCCATGCCAATGCGGCAATGCCCCATGTCCTTGCAGCTCGATCCATCGGCAGAGCACCGACGTGCTAGCTGCTGCCCAGGGCCCTGTCCAGGTCACCGGTCACACGTACGTGCCATTGTACCACAGCCACACAAGCTCCAGCGCCTACGCAGTCCGTAACCCCGTACTATGCATTTGGTGCAGAGTGAATGGAGTATTTAGCAGGTTCGCAGTCGCGCAACGCATAGTGTGGACTCAATGGTCCGGGCCATCCAAACTTGACCAAGTGAGTGGGTATTGGCAGAAGCCCATACAAATATCAGCCAGCGTCGCACCTGCCCACTGCCATGGCCCATGGCGCAATCAGACATTGCGCCATTGCGGAATTGGTGGTGTAATAGGGTCAGGTTATATATATCGGTAGGCTCGGGCAAAAGCTCCATTCAGTCTGTAGTTCATACATGAACCAGTGTTTAGATTCAATGGTGTAAATAAGGCATCTCACCATAGGATATTTCCGGCATGGAGATGTTCCAGCTTCGAATCAGTTTCATAGGAACAATAGAAAAACTTTAAGACCATATAGAAACCTAAATTTTAGTAAATAAGGCTTAGATTTTCCTTAGCACAATATAATCTATATTTAAAACAGTTCATTTTAAATTGCACGATCTTCTTGCTTCCGTTCGCTGGTTGCAGTCAAGTTTATTATGGGGGTGTTTGGAAGATTTTAGCCCCTGTCACATCGGAGGTTTGGACACTAATTAGAAGTAGTAGACATAGGCTAATTACAAAACTAATTGCACAACCCCTAGGCTAAATCGCGAGACGAATCTATTAAGTCTAATTAGTTCATGATTTGACAATGTGGTGCTACAGTAACCATTCGCTAATGATGGATTAATTAGGCTTAATAGATTTGCCTCGTGATTTAGCCTAGGGGTTCTGCTATTAGTTTTGTAATTAGCTCATATTTAGTCCTCCTAATTAGCATTCGAACATCTGATGTGACAGGACTAAAGTTATCTCCCAAACACCGCCTATATGTGTACATGTTCCGCTCATTAGCGGCGAGCGAGCAATGTTAGGCACGTTATCATTATCTTAAGAGAAGGTCTTCTAAAACTAAAAGTGTTTTAATAAGAAAAGTCTTAATTCTACTATCCCGAATGATTATAATTGTTGTTTGAACCTATAGGCCCACCAAAAAGTTTGGACAGTTATAAATATGGGATTGGACACCGAGACGCATCTGATATGGAGACCATAACGCAGGACGGCGTGGTCTAGATGGAAAGATAGGAACTAATCGAGGATTAGGAAAGTACTCCTCTAGTCGTATCCGACTAGTTTCTTGTAACCAATCGACCTGTAACCCTGCTCCCGACAATAAAAGGTGAGGCAGGGACCCCCTCCAAAGCAATTCAATTCAACCAACATACAGGACGTAGGGTATTACGCTATTCGGCGGTCCGAACCTGTCTAAATCGTATGTTTGTGTTTATCTTTGAGTTCCTGATCTCGACGAGACCCACTAACCAAAATACTACCTCGGGTATCCCCAGGTTGCCGGGTTTATACACCGACAAACCTCGGACAAAAATCATGATTTATTTTAATGATTTTTTAAACTTTTTTTTTAGCAACACGCATGGACGAGATGATAAATTAGTACCCTAATGCTGTTGTTTTGTTTGGTTGTCAGAATAATTGTGGTCGCCAAGGTTCCAAGAGATTTTTCGCAAGTTCTTGTTCACTGGCCTATTACACCTCGGCATCAGGTTACAGTTCGGCTCTTCAGATCATGAGTGTGTACAACTTGCAAGATCGACCATGAAAGATGTAGAACGATTTAACAGCTCATGTTATTAGCAAGATAAATTTACGAACGAACACCAAATGCGTCAGATATCAACTGAATGTAAAGGTGTGGTGTTTTTAGGGAGGGAGGGAGCATACGTCCCCATGTTAAGTTAATACAAGCACACAAAATAACACAGAGCTATGTAATGTAGGGTATCCGTGTGTGCTTTCTTAGGGTAAGTGGTTAAGGCCCCGTTTTCTTCCACTAACTTATTTTTAGCACCCGTCACATCGAATGTTTAGATACTAATTAGGAGTATTAAACGTAGACTATTGACAAAACCCATTACATAAGTCGAGGCTAAACGGCGAGACGAATTTATTAAGCCTAATTAGTCCATGATTTGACAATGTGTTGCTACAGTAAACATTTGCTAATGATGGATTAATTAGGCTTAATTAGGCTTAATAGATTCGTCTCGCTGTTTAACCTCCACTTATGTAATGAGTTTTGTAAATAGTCTACGTTTAATACTCCTAATTAGTATCTAAACATTCGATGTGACACGTGCTAAAAATAAGTCACCGGAAGAAAACGCCCCCTAAGTGCACATGCGTATGGCAGCCGATTATACATTAGCGGATAAGCTAACCGATCTTCAATTCAATTTATCATCAACTGTTTCTTCATTGTTTGTATTGTTTCTCATGAGCGCCCTATTTTTTTTTCTTGTTGCTTCATAAAAAAAGATCTTTTGTAAAAGTAGTTTCACAATTTGACTAACTTGGTTCATTTGCATCCTATGTTAATGCATTAGTGTTGAGGCAAAACAATGACTTAATTTTTAGTGTAGAACCTAGCCAATATCCAGGTGGGCGGGTGGGTCAAGCCTTTTATTTTAAAATTGTTTTTTTTAATTTCTCTTTTGCCAGCGTGGAGGTTTTAAAGAAGCTCTAATAACAAATTAACAATAACAACAACATTGTTTTCCATTTGCATTCCTTGTCCGGTAGTTACACACAGTCGACAAAACAATTTCATCACAGTGAACAGTAAAAGCGTGAGGTGGGTTGGGGGGCGGCGCGGCGGTAGGGACGACGGCAGGGGGCGGCGGATGGACAGCCGATGGGCCAAGGACGGGCAGGGTGAAGGTTGGAGGTGAGCTTCCCGATGGAGCCGGGTTAGGGCGGCGGAAGGTGGTGGTGGCGGGAGCCACCAGAGCCGGAAGAGGAAAGCGGTGCGGGGGCAAGCAGAGGAGAGGAGGAAGGAGTCGGAGGAGGAAGGTGGAGGGGAGTCGTGGTGGGACTGGGTTAGTGCTCGAAGGAGTGGGAGGGTCGTCGACGATAGGAGTCGTCGGAGATGATGTCTCGAAGGGTGGCGTGGGGGCGTATGGGGAGAGGAAGGTGGTGGCGCCGTGGGGATGAGCCGGTGGTGGTTTTGGGCCCCGTGCTCGCTGAACCGACGCATAACCGCATCATGTCAATGCCCCGTGTCCTTGCAGCTCGATCCATCGGCACAGCACGGACGTGCTAGCTGCTGCCCTGGGCCCTGACCAGGTCACGGTCACACGTACGTGCCATTGTACAAAGCCACACAGGAAGCTCCAGCGCCTGCCTACGCAGCCCGTAATCCCGTACTATACATTTGGTGCAGAGTGAATGGAGGAGTATTCAGCAGGTTCGCAGTCGCGCAACGCATCATCTCCAGCAGTGTGGGCTCAATGGTCCAGATGGGCCATCCAAACTTGAGGAAGGTCTCTTCTGACCAAGTGAGATTAGGTATTGGCAGAAGCCCGTATAAATACCAGCCAGCGGTCACATGGCAGTATGCAATGTACGAACACCAAATGCGTCAGATATCAACTGCAATGTAAAGTTAATAACATTGGTTTTAAAGAAGCTTTAATAACAAATTAACAATAACAATAACATGGTTTTCCATTTGCATTCCTTGTCCGGTAGTTACACACGTCGACAAAACAATTTCACCACAGTGAACAGTAGAAGCGTGAGGGAGAAAGAGACTATCGATTCCTGCTATCCTGCCTGTATTCTATCCTTCTTAGGACTGTCTTCCTTTTGGGATTGTTGCTCATCGAGCTGGCCTTAGTTCTGCTTGGGGTCACTGTCGCACTACACCAAGTTTGTTTTCTCCTCTAATTCTCTTCTCCCCCGCGGCTTGCCGTCATCGTCAGAGAGTTCCACCTTCGCCGCCCGCCGGAGCGGACCACCTTCCTTGTTCTCCGGCAGGAGCTTGAGCACGATCGCCATGGTTATCAGGAGGAGCCCCGTGACGTGCTGCTCCGTCAGAGGCTTGGTGAAGATCAGGTACGACAGCAGCAGCGTCACCGCCTTCCTCGCCGTCGTCACCTGCAGAGAATTCGACATGGTTTTCAGCTGTGCTGTGCTGTGCATCGTTGTGAGTGTGTTGCGTGAAGATGAGGCGAAGCGCTCGCTGACTGACCATGGCGGTGGTCGCGGCACCGAAAAGCGCGATGAGGGAGAGCACGGAGACCTGACCGACGAACGTGGCCATCGCCTCGAACACCAGCACCGCGTACACGTACAGGTGCTGCAATGCATGGGGTTCAGTGGACACAACGTCAGCCTTGCTGGGTCAATCTAATCCTCTTCAGAAAAAAAAAGGGATCAGAAGCAACAACCAAGAACAAGTTAGCTAGCAACACTTTTTGAGTGGATCTGATCCTTTTCCTGACAATCAGTTATAGGCACTAGAATGAGGAATGCAGTATCCTACACTCTGGATTATTTTTGTACAGACTGTAAAGATGGATTCCTTGAAAGATACTATAAAAGAGCACGGAGTAGTTGATTCTTTTCCTTTCTCCTGGGCTATGCACATTCTGATATTATCATAATGACGACTAAATTCTGATATTATCATGAGCAACAGACAACAGCTAAATTGAGCTCCGAAGTATATAGCATTCACTCACCTGGGAACATGAAGTCCATGCCGTCATGAGCTCCCCAGTTAACACCATTGGCACCGCTAGGAATGGGAGGCCAACAACAGTGGAGCAGAATAGCATCTCCATCTAATTGCGCAGAATGTCTCACTGTCAGTACTGTAAATTGTGACGGTAAAAATAACACTGAATTCTAGTCAGTGTACCTGGGTCGTGTCTGGATTCATCTTGAAGATTGCTTCTTGCAGGTTGCCAAGGAAGGCATCCATGACGAGCGCCCCAGACACCATGGCCACGCCAGCCATGCTAAAATTAGGCGATGTTTGCGCATCCGCGAGCGTGAAGAGTATGAGGCCAATGACAAGCATCACGGCTGATACATACTCTTGGAATGGGTATTTGCGTCTCAAGCCAGGGATAAAAGCCCCCATTATCATCACTGGTAGAACCTGAGCACAAGGACAGAAGGCTAACTTT
Organism: Setaria italica; assembly: GCF_000263155.2. Taxonomy (NCBI): domain Eukaryota; kingdom Viridiplantae; phylum Streptophyta; class Magnoliopsida; order Poales; family Poaceae; genus Setaria; species Setaria italica. The sequence goes on from NC_028458.1 coordinate 57,884,359, forward strand.
TCTCTTCTGCTAAATACTACTGTGTTACGCGAGAACAATAATTTTGGTGAAATCAAATTTCCTGCCCTTCAAATTTCTTTAAAATTGTTGATGAGTAAACCTCCAACGCATAAGGTTAGAAATTATGAAGTGCCATGAACAGAAGCACACTAAACTAATTCTCCCTTGTCGGTAGTACACTGCTGCCGCATCGTTTATAGTCTCCCCCTAGAAGCGCGCATTAGGTTTCCCCAAGAACGTAGTCACTTGGTCAGACATGCGAACTCGAATTTGTAGGTGCCAACAAATTGAAAACGACCAAACAACAATGTAAGAACTAAGAAGGGTCCTCCTGTGTGTACGATGTTTCAAACGGCACTGAAACATCAAGAATTATATTTTTGCTGAAACAAAAAAAAACTAGAGTACTATATATACATTTTGCAGTGTATGGGTCACGGTGAAAGAATATTACCTTAGTTGACTTGAACATGATCTGTGCAGGGTAATTGAGGAAGGCGAGGGAGCCCTTGGTGAGGCCATTGGAGCCCATGAGCACGGCCGAGAGGCGCACGTACGTCCGCCAGGGGTTCACCATCTGCTTCATCGTGAATCCCTGCAGGCGTATCAGCGCCAGGTACACGAACCCCTGAACGAACGTGAAGTACCAGCCGTAGCTGCGGCATACAGCAGAAAAGTTTCAGAAATGCAACGCAAGTGATCGTTTGCAGGTCGTAGCAGGTACTGCAGTCGCAAAAGTCACCTGAACTGAAGCCTGTTGTACACGTATTCCTGGAGCACGGGAAGAGCAGAAGTTAGCCAGCAAAGGATGAGAGAATAATCAGGAGCAGGAGTTTCACTGTCAGGAAATTTTGTGCAGGCAATGAAAAGTATATGGGAGAAAGTCGGGGGAATTTTCAGGAAAGTTTCAGAAATCCATGCTGACCAAGCAAGCGTATAAATTGAAGTCCGTGATGACGAAGACAAGGAGGAAAAGAATGCAGTTGTGTCACACAATTCCGCCTGTGAAGCAATATCCAAAAACCGTTCGTTCCAGAAAAAACAAAAAACAATGCGCAGTACGTCGTGGCCACGGATTCTCAGCAAAAACCCTTTCATCATAGTAAACAAAGAAGTGATTACACTGCATCATGATTCATGAATACTACTGTAACAAGGAGGAGGAGGAGAAGTCACCTCGCAGACGCCATTGACGAGGTAGCCGAAGAAGAAGCCGGATGCGCAGATCAAGAACTGCTGCCACCTGGGCCGGTCCGTCAGCGACACGCCGAAGAGCGTCCTCCCCTGCTCCTCCGCTCCGGTCATGGCGCCTCCTCTGTTCTCCTTCCCTCTCTCTCTCTCTCTCAACTCGAGAGTCTCGGCGCACCCCGAGAATGAAGGAAGGATCCAGTCAATGGCCGCCCCGCCGGGTTGGAGGGCTGGTAGTTACGGTATGAGGACGACGAACGAAGCCGGCCTGGACAAGGAAGGAATAGATGGAGTACTGGGACGGAACGCCTACTACTACTAGTAGTAGATATGCAAGCAGATCAAAGAAATACGATACGACGGCGGCGGCTTCTTCCTTGTGCGCGCGCTGCTACCTCTACGTAGGAGTCCTCCTCCTCACTCTCAGCAAGTCAGCAGTCATCAAGAGCAGCCTGCCTGCCTTCCTCTGACGAGCTTCCCCCAGAGCCAGAGGAGAGGACCCGGTGTTGGGCGATGCGCGCCACGCGGAGCGCCACGGCGCGCATGCAACGGCGTCTTTCTCTTTCCGCGGGTAGTTACCCGATAGTCCTTGACAGGTGAGCCTGTGATCTTGGTGGGACCGGTTGTCATAGATCGGAAGGATTTCGGGTTTTTTTTTTTTGGCTCCGGAGTCCCGGACGGGCAGGCGTGGGGGCCCTGCCATCGGTGCCATGCGGCCTTGCGTGCTGCGGCTCGGCTACTGCTGCCTACTCCTCAGAATTCGGAAATGAATGCGGGATCGTCTTGTTCAGGAAACGCTACCGATCGATCAAATGTTTATTTTCGACAGGGGTTCGACACTACTACGGGGTGTTTGGGAGAGGGGTGCTAAACTTTAGCACCCCCACTTTAGTTCATTTTAGTCACTTGTGCTCATAAACAGGTGGGCTAAAACTGGTGGACTAAATTTTAACCCCCCACTAATCCTTTAGTCACTTGGGGGTAGCTAAAATGGACTAAATGGACTAAAAAGTGGTCTCCCAGGACCACTTTCCCCCTACCCCCTCCCCTCTCTCCTCCCCTCAGTCTTTCTCTCCCCGCCTCCTTCACCCGAACGCTGCCCAGACCTTCGCGCCGGTCCCACCGCCTCCTACTCCGGCCCGCCCCGCCGCCGCCGCCTCCGACCCGCCCCGCCGCTGCCGCCTCCGCCTCCGGCCCGCCTCGCCGCCGCCGCCTCCGGCCGGCCCCGCCCGCCCCCGCGGCCTCCGCGTGCGCTGGACGAGCCTGACCTCCTCAGCACCGTCCGCGCTCAGGGCCGGCTCCTCACCTCTGGCGCCGGGCTCAGAGGCAGGACGGCGTCGAGGGCGACGTCCATCGTGGCCTCCACGAGCCAAGCGCCCTCGCCGTTGAAGAGGATGGCCCGGTTCCCGCAGCCGTCCACGCCGAGCCGCCCCCGCCCATTCGGGGTACTCGGCGAGCGCCCTGGCGAGGTCCGCCTCGAGTGCGGCGTTGGGATGTGCCATGAGCAGGAAGAGGACGACGCTTTGAGAAGGAAGAGGAGGGGTGAAGGAGAGAGAGAAAGCAGGGGTAAATCTGTCATTTATCAACATATGTGCTAAAATTTAATCTCCTTCCCAAAATTTAGTCTACAGGGCCTACTAGTGCCCCTGTCAGATCAGAGGAAATGGTTTGCCGTGCTTGTTCCTGTCTAGGGTGTTGTGCAGTCCTCCTCGATCCGTGTACCGTATCGCATCAAGTCTACCAGTGGAGTAGTAGAGGAGCATGATCCAGCACAGGGACAATTTCTTTTCATGCGACGGTTGAATCGTTAAGCCAAAGGGATGAGTTTGCTAAGCTTCCTTTGGACACAAGTAACTTAACATAGCCCGCGAAGAGTTGACTGTCACAGTGTTACTCGGATCTCTTTCACCCTTCTTCACGCACTGGCATGGCACGCAACTGTACAGATCCACTCACATCGGTCACACGAAACAGAAGAGAAATGAGGATGCCCGATAAAGGGGCCCATAAATGAACTAAGCCCAACTTATCCGTCAAAGCTCACCGGGCCTATGGACCTGGTGAAGTAAGCCCATGAACTTTGCAGGCCTGAGTAAAACCACAGCAGGAGCGAGCAAATTTGGATCGCCGAATTTTTTATTTTTATATTATTTTTTTACGATTTTGCACAAATAAATAGTCGATCGAAAAATTTGCAGAAATAGGACTATACCGCCGGTTGAAACGGTAGTAACACTGCTACCGCTAGTTGAAATGGCAGTTGGAGGGCCGGATCGCTGCACAGCCTCCTACCGCCGTACGAAACGGCGGTATCTGGGCTATCGCCATTTCAGGCAGGTTCCAAGGGCTTGGTTTAGCCGGGTTTATTTGGGTGTAGGATGCTATAGCCAGTTGAAAACGGCTATAGCCATTTGAACCGGCTATAACTCTATTTTAATTTTTACTAATTATTTTTCATATAATTTTATCTGATATTTTTAAAAGTGAAATATGTAGTTTCATTGCAATACGTAACTTCGTAATTTGAGAGAGGTATAGTGATTGAACAAAATAATTGAAAATAATTTAACTCGCGACCATTAGATACATAGCTGTTTCCATCAAGATTACAACAGATACGAATGAAATTCGTGCACAACATACGAACAACAACGACTCTAGAGTGAACAATTAATTATAGATTGCAGTGGCATATGCGGCACGGATGCTATCTTAAACTAGTGCCGTTGCTAAACCTAGCATGCCTTAGGTAATTGAAATAGCTGGGGAAAGAGCCATGTCTACTTCCTAGAAGAACCGGCTCTGTGAGAACTGCGACGACCCACCTCCATAGTAGCCAGCACCTCTAGAGGATGGCGGAAACGAGGGGGGATCCTTATTGTGGTAGTAGGGACACTTGCACCATGGATCAATACAAATCAAGTCACTTGCGATATTAACCGTCCAAGGATTTGCATCAACTTCGGATTGAAGATCCTCGACCTTACGCTCCAAGTCAAAGGTCCTGCACTTGAGATAGTGGATGTACTCTTGGGTTGGCTCAAGAAATGGTGGATCGACCCACTTGGCATAGCGGCAGTTTCCTTCATCGAGATAAGATTGAACGTGACATTAGTTTGTAGCACGAGAAGATTAGGAAGAGTAATGATGTAAATACTTGACTCACCAAGCCATACATGTATTGAAAGAAACGCCGGCTTCCATCACCGTAGCCATCATAGAGCTGGACGACACAAGCCACACCATGGTGACACATTGACCATGCATCATGGCGGTCGTCATAAGACTTGAGGGAGTTTGGAGGGGCGTAGTTAGCCCTGTCCTCCAGAGGGAATTCGTCGAGGGGTGCCTCATACTCCGTTGGACCAAAAGAACCTGGCCAAGTGATGGTGGGAATAGGAGCATCCCACCTCTTCCACTGTGAGAAGCTCTTGATGGACCTTCCCCGTCTTCGCCTGACATTCGAACCATCGAGTCCGATGTCCTCCAGAGACACAGGATGGTCGGTCTTGCCTAGCTCTTCGGATTGTTTCTTTGTAAACTCGTCAAGTTTCTTTCACGGTAGGTTGAATTTCCTCTCCTAGTTCTAGATACATAGTCGCTTGAACATTTTCACAAGGGTCTTGTTCTTGAATTGACTATGGAAGTTTGCCCCCATGAGATCATCACTTACTCTTTATCTCCAGCCATATCGACACCCTGAAACGCTCCACACTGCCATTCTATAAGTTTTCGATTGCTTGTAGAATGTCTTTTGTGCCGATCATGAATTAGACAAACATTCTCCACGTCCTTCACAATCATCTGCTTCACCCTCTCCAGGAACTAATATCAACTATCTCCAGACTCCTTCTCCACAAAAACGATCGCAGCCGCAACACTTGATTGTTATCGTTGGACCCAATAGCTGTCAAGATTGTGCCTTTATAACTTCCAGTTAGAAATGCGCCATCAATGCAAACGACTGGGCGACATCACTGAAAAGCCTCAATGTAAGGATCCAAGGCCAAGAATGACCGTTGCAGGACCTGTTTGCCTGGAAACCGAGCACATTGGTAGGCTTTCAAGTCGTAGTAGTTTTCTAAGTTCCTCTAACATATGGTGTGCAATAGGAGGGGAGGTTGTCATATGATGCTTCGTACGTACCCCGTTTCATCTCCAACACCTTCTGCTTGGCTTGGTAAGCTTTGTAGTAGCTAATCTTGTACTTGAACTTCTCCTCTATGGCACAAACAATAGACTTGGACTCAAAGCTGGGATTCTCCACTATCTGAGGATACATGTATTGAGCAACAAAATTAGCTGTGAGGTTGCGGTGTGTTCCTTCCAATTCATCCAGCAAGCATTGATGCTTAACCACTCTAATCACCTTCTAGTAATCCTTCCACTCCTCTTGTATGCATGCACCCTAAACGAGCAATTGCTTCTCACACAGCAGACATCATACACCGTCAGGTTGCTCTTCACCACCTGAAGATAAAGTGGACCATCGCTTCTCAGCTGCCTTCACTTCATTGACTTGTAGGGCAGAATGGTCATAAGTTGATCAGTTCCGTGGGACAGGGTAAGCATCTTCCTCATCCAACGAGTCATCATCCATGGCACCATTGGCCTCTTCTCCTTCCCTCTCCACCTGCTCAACTAACTTAGGGATGTCTTCCCCCTCATCAGCCTTCCTATTTGGCTCACGGGTTGCAACATCATCCTCTGCATCTCCCTCTTCTGCCTCATCTTCATCATCTTCTTCATTTGGGCCATCAGTACTCTCCACACCTTCCTCGGCTTGAACTTCATCACCTCCCACTCCTTCTTCCATCTGACTGCTAGACCCAACCTTCATGAACACTTGAACATACAATATGAGCGGTAAATCACGCTTCATGCAACCATTTACATAAGCCCGGTGGTTCTGGGTTCCTTCAAGCGGAATCAGCTCCCAAAAGTTTATGTCAGGTCATCGCTCACTAAAGCCCTAACAGACAGATCCACTTTATCTATATCAAGATCGAAAGCCTTACAAAGCCACTTGTATATTGAACCCCAAGTCCTCTCTCTTGCTCCTGGTAAATTCTTGCAGAACGACTAAAATTTAGACAAATCTACCCCTTCTGGACCATATCTAACCTCCCCCGACCATAGAACACTTGGAAAAATAAACTTTCCGATATGTCTGCCAATATACACGACACGAAAAGTGAAAATTACTCTCAAGAACTTAAATTAGTTAACTCCAACGACACCTACATTTGAATATAAGGTATAAACATCTAACTTTATCATCAACATTAATAACCATTTTAAAGTTATCCAAAATTACCAACTAATTCATTTCATTTTACCCGATCAATATATACGATATTACCATAGGCAATTACTAATTATTACTAAATTAATCTAACCCTAAACAACATGTCAATATACACGACAAGAACAACAATTCTAACTAAATCTAATAATTTCAACTACCCCTAAAACAACTACATTCTGAATACCTATGCATAATATAACCTTAGCATTGCAAATAATATCATCTAAAATTAATCTACATAAATCAACAAACTAATTTTACTGTCAACTAAGTACCTAAGCTAAATCTACTAAACTGACTAAGCTCCATTTTTCTATGTCTCAAATCCACTAGTAAGCTACATTTTTCTATGTCTCAAATCTACTAAACTTACTACTAGATCTATCTACTACGAGCTAACTTAAACTAGAGGATTAGAAAAAATACCTCTAACAAAGTGAGGAACAAGGCTTCAATCTCCCCTCCCCTCCCTTCCTTCTTCTCTCCCTCCCTCCCTTCCTCTTCTCTTGTGCGGGCTCGCTCTCTTGCTTCTAGGCGTGCGCGGGAGGAGGGGACCAAATGAGTGGGCGTGCGTTCGGGAGCGGCTGCGCTGCGCGTTTTAAAGGGGGAGCTACCGCTGTTTGAACTGGCGGTAGCTTTCCCGCTTCCGCCGGTTCAAACGGCGGGGCCTGCTACCGCCGTCTCGAATGGCGGAATAGCCTCGTCCCCCGCGCCGCTGGAATGTGTGCGCAGCCTGCCGGATGGGAGGGCGGTAAGCGGGATTCTGCGCTGACGTGACGGGTGCGGGGAGCTACCGCCGTTTCACCCAGCGGTAGCTCCTCTTACCGCCGTTTGAGACGGCGGTAGCCCATTACCGCTGTTTCAAGCGGTAGCATAGGTCTATTTCTGCAAAAAAAATTGACTATTTATTTATGCAGAGTCGTGTATGTGTGTATATATATATATAATCCTTGGATCGGCTATAACACCTCTCAGCTCATTGCTCAGTTCGTCAGCTCCCTGACATCATCATTTGTTGTTTCTTTCTCTGTTCAGTAGTAGGAGTATGGTTTTTGCGTACCCGGCTACAAGTTGAAACAGCTACGCTTATGCCCCAGAACGGTTTTTTTTTTTTGAAATGTTCATCAGGTGTTATTGTAGCAAACGCTACGGTTTTGCTGTTCAGGACATATATCCCGACGGGGCGACGGGCAACACTACTACGAGTTCACCATGGGACGCATCACGCATGGATCATAATCCCAGCTATAAAACCACAAAATTTTGAACTAGTAGCTACCTCGGACATGTACACGCTCTTCTGTCCACGGCCGGACCTCGTGACGTCAACATTCAAGTTAACGTTCTTCGGACAACATCCAGTGATGACGAGCACTTCCTACCTGCTACTCCGTCGACGGCCATCACCGTGCCAACAAGGCGCCAACTCCTCGACCAGCTCGTCCACGAGCTCGTCCATGACGAACCCCTCCACCGCCGCGCCGACTTCCCGCTCCTCCTCGCCCACGCACATCCACCGCCGGCCCCGCTCCATGTCCTCCAGCGCCGCCTTCCCCGAGAGCATCACGTCCCTGATGCCCCACTGGGCCCCCGCGCCCCGCAGCCACTCCGCGGCCGCGCGCACCAGCGCCTCCGCCGCCACCTTGTCGCGCTCGTCGTCCACCCGCGGACTGATGATCGCCCCGACCACCGATCCGGCCGCCGAGGAACAACGGAGACGGTCGAGTCCCTCCGTGAAGAACTCGAGCAGAAGCACCTGCGAGACCTCGTCGACGACGGCCACCGTGTCTTCCAGGAGCAGCCGCGCGAGCAGGCGGTACTCGTCGGGCTCTTCCGGCTCTTGTGATGGCTGCTCGACGCTTTGGTGCTCCTCGCCGTGGCGTGACGCCGTCTTCGTCGTTGTCGCGCTGCTGGTGGTGTCCGTGCAGGAGCTCGTGGTTGCGGGATGCGTGCTCGCGTCGACGGACTCGCCGGACTCGGAGGTGGTGGTGAACCGTGCCTCGAGATCCACGGGGTCGACTGCCTGCGCAATGCCGTCGTACCGTCGGATCTTGTGCAGCAGCTGTGCCTGCTTCGTCATCGTCCCTGCAAAAACATTTCCATGACGATGAGATCAAAAACTATACTAAAAATCCAAATTTAAAAAGGGCAGTTAATCGATTGGTTAAAGTACTCGTTGCTATCTCAATGGATGGAAACAAATTTAGGCCTTGTTTAGTTCCCTCCAAAATCCCAACTTTGACATTATGCAAAAAGAAGATTCCCCATCACATCAAACTTGCGGTACATGCATGGAGTACTAAATGTAGACGAAATTAAAAACTAATTGTACAGTTTTGTTGTACTTTGCGAGACGAATCTTTTGAGCCTAATTAGTCAATGTTTGAACAATAATTCACAAATACAAACGAAATGCTACAGTTGCGCATTTATGGCAAAATCCCAACTTTGGCACTCCTAAATTGGGAACTAAACAAGGCCTTACTATTGCGGATGAGTTAGGGATGTTTGGTTCCACGTACCAAAGTTTAGTCCCTGTCACATCGAATGTTTAGATACTAATTAGGAGGACTAAACATGAGTTAATTATAAACCAATTGCACAGATGGAGGTTAATTTGCGAGATGAATCTATTAAACCTAATTAGTCCATGATTTGATAATGTGATGCTACGGTAAATATGTGCTACTCATGAATTAATTAGGCTGAATAGATTCGTCTCGCGAATTAGCCTCATCTGTACAATTAATTTTATAATTAATTTATATTTAATTTTCCAAATTAGTATCTAACCATTCGCCCCCTAGTTTAACCGGGGCGATGCATCGCAGTTACCTAGTAGCTAGTTGACCTAGGTAGGTACGTGATGCGACAATCGTCGCGATCACGTGGCGTTGATCATGGCCTGCTACTGCTACTACACCGTGCCATGTTAATGCGTGATCGAGGACAGCTATTGATTACGGATGCAGTGATCGAGAGGGAGGGGGAGGCTACAAACAAGAGTCAAAATACTAAGGTCTCTAGCCAAGGAGACCGGGCAGCACGCGAATCGGAAACGGGGAGTATTCTTTTCGTTCTAGTGTTCTATACTACAATGCGGCTGCCTGTGGTCCAGTAGTTGCAGAGGAGATTCTCGGAACGGTTTCGGCATCGGAGTGCTCCACGAACGTCCGGCTGGCCGCCGGCAAGAAAGACCGGCTGAAGAAGACGGGTGCTTCGTTCTTTCATGCCCATATCGAGTTGGCACACTAACCGAGCAAGTGTTAATTCGATGGGCATCGGCATTTACATTGTGTCTGTTCTACACAAGACCTAGGGTATGTTCGGCTCTTAGACTAAACTTTAGTCCCAGTCACATCAAACATTTGATACTAATTAGGAGGATTAAATATAGACTAATTACAAAACTAATAGCACAGATGGAGGCTAATTCGCGAGATGAATCTATTAAACCTAATTAGTCCATGATTTAACAGTGTGGTGCTGCACTAACCATTTGCTAATGATGGATTAATTAGGCTTAATAAATTCTTCTCGCGAATTAGCTCAGGGCTTCCGCAATTAGTTTTATAATTAGCTCATATTTAATCTTTCTAATTAGCATCACAACATTTGATGTGACAAGGACTAAATTTTAACATCGTATCAAACAGCATGTCTGGTTATTACCGGTGGTGGCGGTTACTGCATATAACCATGTTGCTGTACTACCTTATAGCATCAACAGTGCTGGGTACAGTAGTTAGGAATGAACAGAACAGAGAGAGATGCATGTAATGTGACTTACTACTGTGGAGAAGATCAGGTGGTGGCGGGCAGCGGTGGAAGGAAGGCGAGCACGTGCCGGCGTCGCTCCGCTCGTCGCCGTCGTCGTCATCGAAGGGGAAATCCAGAACGGACACGGGGCTCAGCTGTTGCTTGTCCTCCATCCCCAACTTGCCGCGCCCCACCGCCGAATCGCCATCCGCCGCTACCGCCTGCATCTGCATGCCAATGCAAATGGATCATCCACTGCACCCATCATTACCAATTCTTTGCCAGTAAGTAGGAGTAAGTACAAGGCTGCTGTTTGTTACAGCAAATCAGCAATGTCAGACCAAGGCCCGGACAGCAGAAAGTCCAAGATGCATGCCACGGTTGGTGCCAAAAGAGGGAGCACGCATGATTGTGACTGAACGATCTATCACACTGCCTTTCCATGGCAGACTACTTGTCTTTTCTTTATCTTCGAGACCACAGATTATTCGTCCTTTTTCGGGGTACATTATTTCTATGATGACAAGATCGACAAGCGCTGATGATCGAAACCGAAAACTCAGGGGAAACAACAGCCATTGTGGTACCACTAGTCCTGAGTATCGGCAGGTTTTTGCTCCTTGATTGGTAATCTGATCCACGTACTAGGCCTGCATTGGCTGTTGGCTAAAGAATACTCCGGCTCGACATGCACATACTGACATGGTGGTGGCGCCATCCGTATTTTGTAATCCGAGATCCAATCATGCGACGTGGTAGTGCCAGTAGATATTGATTTTTATTATTTTAGACAGTTAATGGAAGTAGATGCTGCCACCATAAAGGCGGTAATAGTACTCTGCGTAGTAGGATCCCATTCCCACAGGCAGCATCTAGCTAGTGTGTGGATTGGCCGGACCGGACTGTGTATCCCAAGGGGGAGGAGGAGGAGTAAGCGGCGGAGCAATCATCAGGCGTAGCTGCTCGATAGCTACACACAACAATATCTTTTGGAGCAGCGTGACAGGGATATACTAGCTAATTTTCATGGCCGCTCCATTGGGCTCACTTCCCACCGCAAAGGGATAGTACTCCGTCGTGACAGTAAAAATTACAACACCACCCTTTTCTGGGCACAACGCCTTCGCCACAAAGGGTATTTTTACCACGGAGGCCCCTCGTGTCAGGGAGTGAAATGGCTCGAAGCAGTTGACGCTGCCTGTCAGACTGTCAATCCATGGCTGCTCATCACCTGAGTTGACGAGGCACGCGCGCGCGTGCTCCCAGGACAGGTGCAATCTAAAAAATATCAGATCCTTTTCCATCACATCGATGCGGGAATATTTTGGGCTGCACCGACGAACACGACCATCCCATCACTGCTGCTGCTTCATCACAAGCTCTCTACAAATAACACCACTTCGCGCCACATGTAAAAACTCCTACGCCGGCCGGTTCTAGTGTTCTACTAGACGAATTAGTCTAGTGGACTATAAATAAAATAAAAGTCCATTTACCACCACCATGAAGGTAACCATTGGATTAGCATCTTGTAGTCTTGACTTATAGTTTGTAAGATTTTTCAAAGTTGCACAGGGTAGATGGTTTGCACCAGACATGTTCCCATCTTAAAATACCTCTACTCTAGTGATCTGCGGTCTTAAAATACCTCTACGATTTTAAAATTTGCAAAGCTTCGCAACTGTGTGTGTGACAATCATTAAAAGGACGGAAATTTGGCTGGGTTTTCCTGCTGCCTAGTGCCGAGATGCTACTAGATGTGTGAATTGCTACGACTGAATTACCACCACCATGAAGGCATGAACAGAATGGGTAATTTTGCATTATTGGCCCACACTGTGCATGGACATAGCAGCGATGGATCACCAGACGGTTTCGAATTTATGCTCGCGCAACCAACAAGACTCACGATGATTGAAGCGGCATTAACACACCACCACGAGGAGCAGAAGCTGGGCTGGGTGGGATGGGCAAGCGAGCACTCACCTTCTTCCCGTCTCCTGCGGCGCCAGGCGCGCCGGCGTCGGTGCAGTCGTGTTCCGCCGAGCTTGAACACTGGAACGCGGGCTGCGACGTGGCCGGGCACGCCATCTTCTCATCAATGGCGACGTCGTCGGCCTCGGCGTACTCGGACTCCGAGTCCGACGCGGAGCAGCTGCTGACCTGCGGCGAGGGGAACCCGCACGAGTCCCGGTCGTCGAAGTAAAGGTCGTCCTCCTCCTCGTCCTCTCGGCGCCTCCAGAAACCCTCCTTGATCCGGCGCGAGAAGCTCCTGGAGAGGCTGGAGATCCTTGCGAGCGCGCCGGGGCCGGGGCTCTTGGCGAGGGAGAAGAGCGAGGACGGCGACCGCGAGGGGCTCCGGCGGAGGTGGTCGGCCTCGACGAGGAGCCGCACGGGCACCTGCAGCGCTTCGTCGCTCCATGGCAGGCAGCGCGGGTAGGAGCGGAAGCCGTCGCTGCTGGAGTCGCAGCCCAGCTCCAGGAAGTCCCGCAGCGTCACCGGCGGTCCCCTCGCCGCCGCCGCCATCGGACCAGCCAGCAGCTAGCTAGCGCGCGCGTCGGTGCCGCGTACGTGTCGGCGACGGAATGCTGCCGCTATGGATTCCAGTAATCAAGAAGAACAAGAAGGAGCATGTGGGGGCTGCGCTGGCGCGGCAGAAGCCAGTGAGGCTTGGTGTTCGTGGGGGGTTTAAATGAGATGGAGGATGGATGGATGGGTGGATGGATCGACGCGGAGGACGGAGAGGGAGAGGAGTGGAGTGGGAGTGGGCGATGGGGATTGGAGAGGGGGAGAGCGATCTGCCTGCCTGCCTGCTTGCCCGGGGGCCGGGGCAGATGATGAATGGAATGGAACGGACCCCGCCGCGGTGGGCTCGGTTTAAGTAGATGGAGTAGGTGCCGCGCGCAGCCGCCGAGACTTGAACGAGCGTTGCTGCTGCAGGTGCGACGTCGTTTTTCCTGTCAACTGACTCCATAGTCCCTCCCGAGTCGTGAGTCGTGACCACCCCACTGGGCCTCTGGGGCAGTTCAGTAAGCAGCAAGCTGCAGCCTGCAACTCAGAGTCAAACCAGGGCGGGTGGTCTTACTGTATGCTGAGAACGGCAAAACGATCGAGCGTGCCGAGTACTAGTGATGTTTTAGTTTGAGCTCCCGCATTGAAACCGTGTTTCATACTTTCATGTGCTCTTGGTTGCGATCTTTCACTTTCGTTTCTGGCATGTCCTACTGCGCAGTGAACAATGAGGTAGTTTAAACATCTGCATCTTGAGAGGCTGACCATCGAACTTTTTTTGTTCTGAGGAGAAACCATCGAACCATTTGATTCGATGAGTAATATTATTGCTCACCTATGCAGAAAAAAAAACACTTCAGGGGTAGCAGGTGAAGGATCGTTCTTCGATCAGTATCTGTAGCATTATTTTCTAACCACACAACAGAATACTGCAGCAGCATTAGTAGTAGTTCACCACTTCCACCTGCTGATCGACTCCGTCGCTTATTCAGTGTTTAGGTGAACAACAACAAACAAGTTATACATGTACTTCCTCCGTTCTATATTACTATTCATTTTGGCTTTACTAAATACACCTATTTTGCTATGCATATAGACATGAGTATATATTTAAGCGCATATCAAAAGGTACGTATCTAGAAAACTCAAAACGAATATCAAAACGAACGGTAATTTAAGATGGAGGAAGTACGTAGCCGTTCACCTATTCGTGGAATATACACTACTGTAGTACGTACTTGTTAATTAAACATAGAAATAATTTTTATTATCTGAATTCTGAGGTTTGCATGCGGAGTGGTTATGCTCCGGCCGGTTTGTATAGATGGAAGCTCGATCACACCGGCCCAACCAAACCACCACCATTGCTGTCGGCCTCTTATTTCGTCGCAAGCGAAACGTCTTCGTTTCCGTCGTATATACATCCATGTCACCATTTATCACGTGAATCGCCTCCATGCGTGCATGATTGTTCCGGCCAACCACACACGAATTTTCTTTCGCTGCCACGGCCTGTCCGTGCTCGGCTGGACACGGGTGGGCCCTCCCGAATTCACTGTCGTGTCAAGCGTCAACGTCGCCGGTTTCAGAAAAGAAAAAAAGAAAAAAGAATCGTGGCAGACAAGAAGGATCCCTGGCGATAAATTCTCGTTGACAATTCCTCCACCAGTCGTACTATCGTGTACACGTAGTACACAGTACACTGGGGTAGCAAAGCTGTACGCGGTGACGTGTCGCCTGCGTGGATGTGTACACACCGGAGATGTTGAGGAACACGGTGCTACCGTGCAGTGTGCACGAGGGAGGCCATGGCGATCGAGGCATTGACCTTGCAGTGAACCTTCGCCGCTGTTTCCGGGGACGCACCCGTCGCCGTGAGCGCGGGACTCGGCGATTCCCGGCGTCCAGGTTTCGGCGTCTCTGTACAATCGCACGGGTACGGACGCACACGTGTAGCGGGTTTGTATATGCTGCATGTAGGACACTGTTGGAGCATCAAAGTCTGTTCTCCAGCTGTGCCATTAATCGTTAGATGCGTCTTGCCTGCCTGTTTGTCTCGGCTCGTCACCCCTGATTTGGAAAACAACCTGGATCCCGTCAGGGTTATTTTATTTTATCCCCACGAGATTAATCTCTGACGATGTGCGCCAGTTTGATTTGCAGTCAATTGGCATTTAAGGGTGCAGGGATCTTCTGTATCGTCGATGCGTCGTTCATACCTGAATGCAAAAATTTGAAATTTCTAGTTCTGAAGAATGGGCAAGCCGCAAGCGGACACCTGAACAAACCCGTCGGTCTGCACACTGCACTGCACCAACAGCAGCAGACCCAGACCCAGACAGAGACACGTAGCGCCTGCCCGCACCGTCCTGACATCACGGTACGCACGTCCCAGACCCACGCCATGTTTAGTTACCTCCCAACTCCCAACTTTGACACTATGCAAAAAGAAGATTTCCCATCACATCAAACTTGCGGTACATGCATGGAGTACTAAATGTAGACGAAATTAAAAACTAATTGCACAGTTTTATTGTACTTTGCGAGACGAATCTTTTGAGCCTAATTAATCAATATTTGGATAATAATTCACAAATACAAACGAAACGCTACAGTGTGCTACAGTGCTAGCACAGTAATTTGGCACCTCCTAATTTGACCAACTAAACAAGGCCCCAGACAGAGACGCCGGGCCGCGCCCGCCGCCGCCGCCGCCACCACCACCTCCTCCCGTCGCAACGGCACACGCACCAAAAGTAACGTGTCAAATACGACCACCTTTATACAGCCCGTTCGGTACAGATTATTTTGCCGGTTAAAGAATCCTAGCTGTTCCATAATTGCCGGCGATAGCAAGCCGATTTCTTCGAGGAGCGGCACCATCCATTTCTGCGGCCGAGGACGACGAAGCGCTGCTAAGACGAGGACAGGGCACCACCACCGTCCACGGCTGGGGTACGCCATCGCGCTGGATCTTCTCGCGCCTAGTGCAATCACAGCAAAGCTCATGCCATTTCGGGCATGGCATTCCATTCACTCCGTCAGTCCGGCACCTGTAGTCTTGTACAGCCACCAAACTTGCATGCCCTAGTCCAGCAGAAACCTGGCGTCCAGCTCTAGGAGAGAAGGGTCTCCGCATTTCCATTTTCCAACCAATAACTACCTCGCGGATCAACCTTTTGCGTTGGTACAGATTCGAGCACGTTAACATGCTGGCGATCTAGTGAGATCAGATCTTGCAACGTGCCGTACGAATAGTAGCCGTAGAATAATGGCAGAGCTAGCTATAGATATTAGCTCCTGTACTGCAGAATTGATACTTCTGGGCTGGGACGCCTCCTTCATGCTCTCTGCTTTTCCAGTGAGAGTGTGCAGCAGAGCCCAGTGCAGTACTGGAGTTGCAGATACATGTGTTGAGCGATTTGGCGGCAGAGTATCAGGAGCATCAACTCCGCTCTAAGCTGGCTACGAGGACAAGCTCGCTCCGCACGTACATTCTCTAGTTACTTACTTACTTTTGTGGTGAACCTGCAGGCTGCAGCCGTAGAAAATGCAACAACAGGCTGCGTATAGAAGTTGTATCTTACCATAATACCATATCATATCACGTAGGCATAGCCAAAGCTGAAAAAACATACGCCTCGTGGTCGTCAGATTTTGTACATACGCTGATGTGCAGCAGCGTGTCAGGATGGTTCAGGAGTGATCCCACAAGCTCATGCCATCGTCGTTGCCGTCCTCCTCCAACGACCCGGCTCCTTCCGCCGTGGGGCTGAGCCGCGGCGGGCTCATCATCAGCCCCTCGGCCATGCCCTCCAGCAGCCGCGGCATCTGGAACACGTCGTCCTCGTCCACAATGCGCTTCTCACGCTGCTCCGACGCCGACGCAGCGCCGGCGTTCTCCGACCCCGACGACGTGCTCGCAATCGCAGCCGCCTGCGGCAGATGGGAATGGCCGGCGGCGCATTCACCCGGATAACCGACCATCATCGTGGCGGCAGCCGCGGAAGCCGCCGCGCGGATATCGTCGGGGGAGCACGACACCGGTGCCGCGCGGGACGCGGCGGCGCCGGGGAAGTTGAGCGCGGCCTCGGCGCCCCGCAGCGCCAACGCGGCGGCGTCGTACGCGGCGGCGGCCATCTCGGGCGTCGGGTACGTGCCCAGCCAGATCCTGTTGGACTTGCGCGGCTCCCGGATCTCCGACACCCACTTGCCCCCGCGGTACCGGATGCCACGGTACACCGGGTGGCGCGTGTCCGCGCGCACGCGCCTCCCGGGCAGCGGCGTCCCAGCGTCCTGCTCCCGCTCCATCTCACCGGACCAAGGTTTTCCTACAAGAAACGTGCTGGAAATGCTGCGATCACGGCCATGGACGCGGCCATTGTGATGCTACGAGCACGAGGGTTTAAAAACAGGGGAGTAGGTGGCGGGGAAAAAAAAAGAAACTTGGGACGACGCGTCTGATCGAGTTGCTTGTCTCGTTAAGGCTTAGCTGGGGAGCACAGGATGCAACAAAGCCTAAACTTTTGAAGCTTTTTTGGCAGTGGGTCGAATGGCAAGTCGCCACGTTATGTGGTCACCGGTTGTCACAAATGTTCGTAGTGGGCGGACAAGGATATGGCCTTTTCACTAAGGTTGTTAAGAATATCGAGGTCGCAGGCATATATCCCCTCATGGTGTGTGTCGTTCCAGTTGACGGAGGTTAGTTTATGATGGGTCACAGGATCACTATCATGTTGACTCGTTCTTCTTGGGACCGAATCATGATTGCCACCACACACACACACAGATGACTGGGGACGCGGAATACATTATTCCTCTCAGACACCAAACGAGTATCCAGAAACAAGATCACCATGGATTAACAGCGAGATATTTACATAACCCAGGATCTTTTAGTTGATTGATACAGTGATGTAGTATGATACTATGCACACAAAAAGCTAGAGATTTTACATGATAACGATTCACGACATACAGTGAGGTTATGAACACACGCGCATTGCTGCCTCTGTTTTCATGTGAGAATAAACAGAAGAAACTAAACCGCGAGCAGATATAAGTAGTCTTCGATTATGGACATCGCTGATGAGCGGTACCCAGAGCCAAAAAGATTGTAGTGATTCAGGTAGTGGTAGAGGAGATAGAGGTCCCTCCTCTTCTCAAACCCTGGCTGTTTTGGCACCACCTGTATCAGAGTAAAGCACCGTTAATATCTCCACCAAAACAGTGAAGAATTGAGTAATCCACCGACCATAAGGCCTGTGGTGTTAAATAGGACTAGACATAGACAAGCACTCAGGAAGTAAAGCTGGAGGTGGGAATGATCCATAGACATTCCCTACAAAGCCCTTGTTCTCTTCCCACAAAACTCCCAACTTTGACACTATGCAAAAAGAAGATTCCCCATCACATCAAACTTGCGGTACATGCATGGAGTACTAAATGTAGACGAAATCAAAAACTATTTGCACAGTTTTGTTGTACTTTGCGAGACGAATCTTTTGAGCCTAATTAGTCAATATTTGGACAATAATTCACAAATACAAACGAAACGCTACAGTATTGCTACAGTAATTTGGCACCTCCCAAATTCGCGAAGTAAACAAGGGCAAAGCAAGTAAGCAATTTTCATGCCAACACATGGACCGCCATATTAGGTGGTGTAAGACCTATGTTACTGACACCACTTTACGGAAGGAACCTTCCTGCTAAAATTTTCAGGTCCGCGACCTAATGACTTTATAGGCCAACAAAAGGTAACTCTGCAAAAGAAATCTGACCCGTAACCAACAACCTTGAACGGTGGATGGTTATAATTACGTCTATGATTCATTTTCATGTGCAGATTTGCCGGTGCTCCGGTCAGATATGCAGCAAAAACAAGTAAATACCTGAAAATAGGCATTATAGAAGTCCCCACCGAATCCAGCACACCAGGACATCCCAAACTCTGCCTCATTGTGACCATCTGCAGTTTTAGAGCTGGTAAGTATGTATTCATAAATTGTATATTGATTGCAAATTGCTACATTTCAAGACATTACACAAATACAGAAAATGTTCAACGACAGCACAATAGAAGTAAAATAACTTGATGAAACTACCGGAAAGAATCAAAATTCATTTTTTTTGCAACAAGCATTCATGATTCTGAATTTGGATGCTAAAACCAGTGAATTTTACTTACAGTAGCAAGCGGGATCCAATATCACTGGTTCTCCATTAGTATCAGAGCTTATGTTTCCGCTCCACAAATCACCGTGAAGCAAGCAGGGCTCAAGAATGGCGCCATCAAAAAGTGGACGGATATTCTTGATCAATCGCTGACCTGTGCATAGGAATTTAAGCAAAAAAGAGAGAGAAAAATTCAGTTACTGCCTTCTCAGCAAAACATAGCTAAGAAGAACAATTTGGCAAACAAGGAGAGAAATGGTAAGTGCTGACTTAATTCCACTTTACCAACTGTACCTTTTTCATATATGGCTGAATCTCCGTATCGTCTCGATACCAACTCCAACTGGTAGCCCAATCTGTGCTTAGAGTAAAACTCAATCCAGTCAGCAGTCCAAGTGTTAATTTGTGGAGTGCTGCAATAACAAAATAGGTGGATTAGGAAGCCTGGGATAGCATTCCTGACGAACCTCAAGTAAGATGCCAAGTTTAATCAAATTGATTCTACCTTCCAATAGTATTGTCAACATGGAAACCATATCCCTTATCAGATTTAGCAGCCTTATGCATTTCAGCAAGCTTCCTTCCCAAAACTGACTGATGAAAGTTTTCTCTGTTAACTATAAAAGAGAGAGAAAGAGATAAACAGGCAAACTAAAGCTTGAAACATTTGGTATAGAGTTACCTGGTCTCCCCTAGAACGACCAAATTCAATAAACTCCATGATGATAAAAGAGCCGCCAGTGGGTAATGATCCAACCTATACTAATGGGCAAACATAAAAACAAGGATTAAAAATCGGAAATGTCAAGTGAGTTCAGAGAGCTATTGAAATAAGTAAGCCTACATATGCACAACCATTGGCAGAGTTTGGGTCGCCTAGATGATTAATAATCTTCAGATCAGTGGAATAAAAATACGAACATGTATGCTAATTGGAAGGAGTAGGGCTTAAGCTTTCAGAAGTACTATACGAGTATTTCCATCGTGTATGAGTATCACAATGATGGACTGTTGGTCATGCAAAAGTATCACAATGTTGATGTTAATGCATTCAACATATGCACTAGTACATATTGCCGAATCTGCCACTTCACTCACCTTGTATGGCAAAGGAACCCGGATCGACTTTGTGTCATACATTGCCTTCAAACCAAGAGCTTCTCCTTCAAACATTTCAGGACCAATGCGGCTGGCATGTGAAAAAAATGTGTCAATCCCATCATTTTGCCAAAACAAAACCCAAATCATCAGTACTTGCACAATTCCAGGACAGCAGTCATGAGTTCAAAAGAGATTTTTTTAGCACACCTATTGGTCTTCACAAAGAAGGGGCCCGCATCAGTATCATAGCGCTGAGCGGAGTTAATGCAGCCACCACCAATGGACCTGGTCCCTTTGATCTGCGTGGCCTTCCCTTCTGTAAGAATCCATTCCCTGATTGGGTCATCGCCCAGCGCCGCCACTGCCGCGGCACGAGAAAACAGATTACAGGCAAACAGTTAGGGTAACTCAGAACTGAAAGATGCATAATACAACAGTGTATTATGAATCTAAGATGTCATGAATTGGGGTTGGAATCTGCTAGTGCTAGGCAATTAGGCATAAAGCCACGCATACCGCACTACCAAACGTCCAACCCAATGTCTCTCAACCTTCGATCCCCTGCATTTCAAATTCACCAATCCAATTCTACCGCAATTCTCGCTGATGCTACTAGAAGTCTAGAACCAATCGAGACGGCAAGCACGGCGCAGCTAAGCTAGAGATAACAGCGAAGAAATTAAATCGGCGCGAAAACTCTGAGAGGTCAGTTGGCACTGGGCGGCGAGCGGGGAAGTGAGCTTACTGACGGAGAGCCGGGAGCTTGCTCTTCGGGGGAAGGCCGCGCAGCAGCGAGGTAGGGGGCGGCGGGAGAGGAACGAGGAGGCGGCGGAAGTGGAGGGCGAGGAGGCGAAGAACAGCGCCACGTTTGCGGCCATCGCGCTCGCTAGAGCTGAGACTAGTGGGTGCTGTTGCAAATAGGATTCGCTTTCACCTCGTACAAGCGAGTGGAAATCTCCCGCCCGCGTACGCGTACGCACGTTCACGTACGTGAAGGAGGTGGAACTGCCCACTACCGTCTTCCCAGGAGATTTATCTCCTAAATCTCCTGTAATTACCCTATAAATATGTACCATGAATGATTAAGAATACAAGCATCATTACTGTTTATCTCCATCTCTCTCCCAAGTCATTTTCTACTTACAACACGTTATCAGCACGACAAATACTATTGCTATAGAATAGCTCCCGCACATTTGGTACTCATTGGCAGCCAAACCACACGGGGGGTACCAACCAGAGAGATGATGATTTGGCAGTCCTGTCCGATTTGGCACCCCAAGACGGAGCCGGGGTGCAGGAGGGAAGCCCTGTCCAATTTGGCGCCGGTGCGCAGGAAGGAAGAACTTTTGGGTGGAAAATGACTGGGACGAGATTCTGTTAAGGGAGAGAGGCTGTAATAAATGCCATTTGAAATAATATAGTGATCATAAAAAAAAATTCAGAAGGAAATCCAAAAGAAAAAGAAGGAAAAATGGCAAAAAGATCAAATTCGGCCAAATTTTGACCGAAATTTGAATTTCAAATTTGAAATTCAGAAAAATTTGTCCAACATGTGGAATGCAAGTATGAGGGTATTTGGAATTAAGGAATCAAAAACTTGGAGCTAAATTGGTGCCAAAGATTATAAAAGAATCAGAGAAAGAAAAAGAAAAGAAAACTGCCGTTTACTGTTCATCGTCCGAAAATAAGGTTCAGAGAAAACAGCTCCAGAGCCCACTTTCAAAATTCATTTCTGAAGAATTTTTCCAACAAGTGCACTAGAACAGCTACATTATATTGAAGTATGCATCTTGGACTACAATAATCATGTGTTGTTGGCCAGGAACAGTAAGAGGAAGGAAGTCAAACTCGAGCTCAAAGTCAGCACAAAATCACAAGTGACTGAAAATTCTGAATTTTAACTAAGTCTGAAAAACAGCAATGCAACAACTTGAAGCTCGAATTCAGGGCTATTTAGATCAAAAGAGATACTTGTTCATGAGCAAAATGGAACACTGGGACATAGTAGAACATGTTTGAGTAGAAGTTGGATTGGAAAAACCAGCTTTAGGCCACTGAATTGGATTAACAAGTGAGATCGACACTGCTGTCGATAACTGACGAACTGAACCATTGATTCAGTCAATTTCAGAATCAACTCGAGCAACATCTCAAAATTCCACCGGTTTGATGATTATCTCGGGATGGAGCCAAAACAAAAGATGGAAAATTCAAGTTTATCTGTAACTTTCTTTAAGCATCGGTGTGCCGTTGGATCAAAGATCAACCACGACTTGGCTCTGAAGATCACGGGCGGGAGGAGCGGTGACAGAGCACCCAGACGTGTCGCCGCCGCCGCTTCCGATAGCTCGCCAGCATGACTAGCTAGGCCACCTCCTCACCACGCAAGCCTAGCAGTAGACCACGGTGGCAGCCATGCGCACGGTGAAACCCTTGAATGTTTACTGTTCCCGCGCCACCGTTTCACTGCCTCCCCTTTTTACCGCCGCCCGCTCTCCTCTGATCAGTATCGCCGCCAAGCAAAATTCTATCACCTCCCAGCAGCTCCCGTCGATTCCTCTCGCCCACTCCTCCACAGACACCCCAGCCACACCCTGAGCTAGTTGTTGTCCCACATCCTCGCCGGAATAGCCGTGCTCGCCGCCGCTTCTGTCCGCCGTCGTCGCGCCGCCCGCTCACGGTGAGAACCACCTTGCGCTGCCTTTCTTCCTTCTTGAGCCGTCATAGTCAAGTCCTTAGGGTCTGAGGACGGAGTAGAAACAGTTGTTTGAGTTGGTTAGGTCGAAGTCGCAAAAAGCCACGGCCGGCCGAAGGGGTCGCCGCCTGTCGCCGTGGAGGGGATGGCTCCGGCCATCTCCGGGACAGCTGTTGTCGCGCGCGTAGTCGTGTAGGTCCAGGGTTGGTGTTGTCGTCTGGTCCCGCCGCCGGGAGGGCGCCGGCCGGCGAGCCGCGCCGCCCCCTGTCACGGGCGTTTTGGCGGGAGGTAGAAGAAACGCTGTGCGCTCGGGCCTGCGTGTCAGAGAGAAGAGGGGGAGAAGGAGCAGGCCGAGGCGGTGCAGTCGGTGCTGGGCCGCGACGCGTTAAAGGCCCAAGTGTAGCGCGCATGCAGGTTTGGCCGAAAAAGAGGGAGGCGGGTGCGGTTCGTGGGCCGGCGTTGCGGAAGCCCAGGGAGTCGCGCGCGCAGCGACACAAGCCGGCGTCGTGTGGTAAAGAAAGAAAAAGAAAAAGGGGTCGTGGGCCGGTGCTGGGCTACCAGGAGAGAGAGAAGGGGAAATCGGCCCGCGGGGCCCGTCGGAAGGAGGAATAGGGTCGGCGGGTAGACTGAATAGGGAAGGTGGGGTCCCCGCCGTGGGGCCCAGTGATTCGTGAGAGAGGGTAGAGCGTGGGTGAGTAAGAAAAGTTTTTCCGGGGGAATTTCGGGAAAAGTTAGATTTCTTTAGCAAAATAATCCGTTTAAATTCATTTTACACCATTTTAATCACATAAATTTGTAGGAGTGTCCAAAATTAGTGAAACCAATTTTGTTAGGCTTGTTTTATTTTCCTTTATGCATTAAAATTTTTACACCCTAGGAAAATGATAAAAATTTAGGTATTTATTTAATGCCTTCCTTTTAAGGTAATTAAATAAATACTTAATATTTATAAAATGTATAAAACATGAATAATACTTTATCAATCACAAATAACTCTCTACCCATAGGAAATTAGATTTTCAAGTTAGAAATTATTACCACCTTTATCAAAAATTAAAAGCTATAGGAAGGGTTAAATAAGAAAAATAAAAATATAGGTTAATCTTTTTAGATTTCTTTGTGTGTTGACTTACAACTTTATCGTGATAAGTCGTATAGTCCTTGTTGGCTTGCAACTTTATCATGAAGGAAAGTTGTATAGTCTGTTAATTTAAAAAGTTTGCATTCTAACCCCTGCATATGTTGTGCCGTAGATCCAGAAGCACCAGAAGAGGATTACTGGGAATTTTCAGAAGGACCCTTGGAGTCCGACGAAGTGTTTGAATTTGTTCCCTGTGAAGCGAATCCGTCGGCTTCTACTAATCTTTTTAACGATCAAGGCAAGCCCCAGTGCATTTATACCTATCTATTTGGAGTCGTTATTTCATGTGACTAGTTATAGGTTATTTGGTTATTGTATGCACTAAGTCTAGGAGTTGGATGAAACCTATTTTTGTGTATAATCATACCTTGAATTAAGGACATCTTTGCCACTTGTTCAAATCTTAGAAACTACCCAAGTCTAGAAATACTTACTTGCTTACATGATTGGTTTACCAACTTTAAGGCAAACACTTAAGTCATACTTGTTGCTTATCAAAGATAGTTTGGAACATGGAACCAGACAGAAGCTAGAGATGTAGTTCTGTCTGCTAGATTAATCTGGTTAAGGACCGATTCGTGTCTTAACCATTGATCAAGTGATAACATCTGATCACTTACTGGGTATGGGACCAGTAAAGCCCAATAAATTAGTAAATTCTATGATCAGGAATGCTTCATACCCGCATTTGACGTGCTGGAGATTGGCAGGGGTGTAGCCTGAAACTCACATGGAGATCAGGCCAGACGTGGGGTCCCATGTGGGGGTGCATCCCTGGGTCCGGGTAGTTGTATTCCTAATCTTTGACTTTACTAATCGAGAGGTTGCTAGTACGACCTGGACAGTCGTATAATGCTGGTGATCAGGGTACTCTCCTGCAGGATGTAATTAGATCCGGATCGCCGCAATTCTCGGTTATGAATGCACTTGATCGCTGTTAAGCTTCGTAGCATGAACTCATGTGATATAAAATCTTCTGTTGCCAAGTATTGTATGAATCAATAGCTGTGATTGTTTACTTCTGTCATCATCTAGAAGGGTTAGGTAATGACTTAACTAAAATAAAAGATAAAACTAAGGTCTCACTCGTAGTAAGCTTTTTCGGCAAAAATGGTGTCAACCAAGCACACCCAAAGGCTGACATGCATTCCAAAGAAAACTATTATATTGGTTAGTCGGGTAAGACTTGCTGAGTACCCCGTACTCAGGGTTTGCCCCCTTGTGGTTATCTTTCAGAAGCTCCACCGGAAGCTACCGAGGAGGAGACCCCGAAGACCTAGAGTATTGACCTGAGTCTCACAATACTCTAGAAAACCGTTTATTGACGCATCCTCTCCTGAACTATTTATGTTTAATCTTAGAGCTTGTCTAACACTGCATCACTAAGTTTGTTTCAACTTATGTCCTATAATAACTCGTACCTTTTAGATATGTGTATAAAAATGTAATATTTGTTGATATTATCCCATCACGGATATTATCCTGAGGTATGGCTATGAGACACGTCGTGGATCCTTCGAGGAGTCTTAGGGACACTCGACGGACTACCGGACTTATGCTGTTTTAGGTGCGTTTCGGATAATTGCTGCTCCGACAGCGATTAGACGCACTTAAACCAGCTTAAGTTGGGCGGTTCCGCCACAACTGGTATCAGAGCCGTAGGTTGGGATAATCAACAAATATTACCTTTTGAAACACTGAGACTCTATTTTAATCATAAAAACAAGAGTCATAGGTGGCAGTAGTATTGACTGGTTGATTGTTTTGCAGATGCTAACTGTTTGCTGCGTGTCGCTAGTATTCGGTAGTTTGTTATTTAGGGAGAGATTACGATGCCACCAATTTTTCTACGAGTGTGTATATGAGTCTGGGAGTACGTAGGAATCGTTACATCATAATTGCATTGCATGTTTAAAACTTTTGGGTTTGGTGAGTGCCGCTAGACCTGACCTCGTTTCTTTTATAGGATGTTTGAAGAAGGTTATACGGATAAGGATGGATGGACTCGTGGTCGTTATCTGGACAAACCAGGGTTCGTGCAGTTACTCTGGAAGACACTGCAAGAGCTGGGTTTTCATAATCCCCCAGAGTACTATTGGAGAAAAGAAGATACCGGCCATAAGCAGCATTGCACGGTGTATGTGCATATCCCAGATGATGATACCCGACCTAATTGGTGTCTGGAGGAAGTAATGAAATCGGGTTTCAAATTCCATGATACTATAGAAAGGGCAGCCATGACAGCTCTTACTGAGCTATGTGAGAATCATAAGGTGGAAATAGGATCGAGCTCTGCTCGATTCTATCCAATTAAGCATCAAGATGACGGGATATGGAAGCGGAGGATCAAAGCCTTGAAGAACACATCTCGTGTGGAGCACGATGTGTTGGTAGCTGCTGCTTCTGACTACATGACCGCTATGTACAATTTACATCAAGCTTGTATCCGGGAGTATTACAATCAGAGACAGAAGAACGAAGATACTAGAATGGAAGCGATGGGTGCCCGGTATGACAAGGAAATGTCCAAGAAGGCGGCAATGGCAAGGGAGCATGAGATGGAGAAGGCAATGCGAGAGCAGTCCAGGCGGATTGAAGATTATGAAGAGCAACTTCGGGCACTTCAAGGGTTCATCGAAGCAAGTCGAAGCATGGCGGATAGGGCAAGAGAAGAAGCTGAATCCAATGTTCATAGGCTGGAGGCGGAAAGATTTCAGCAGCTAGACGAAATTCTATCACTTCGTCTAGCCCTAGAAGAAATGCAAGCTCAAGCACCTGCGCAAAATATTGTCAATGTTCCACCACCTCCCCCACCAGAAGAGCCTCAACCACAGAACCCGGAGGAAGCAGATCAACTAGTGCCTGTGATAGAAATGGAGGAACATCCAGTGCCACCGGCAGAACCTGAGATAGATTTATATGCTCACGAGAATCTGGAAGGCTTTGATGTGGACATGGAAGATGACCAGGGCGAAGTCCCTATGGGAAATCAACAGTTTGCTTGGGCTAATGCCAATGCCGATGGACTAGATCCTCAGGGCTATGGTCCTATGCAGCAGTGGGGAGAAGAAGAACAGGAAGGCGAAGAAGAAGAGGAGCCAGAAGAGATGGAAGGAAATTCTGGAATTAGCACCTCTGACACTTCTCGCACTTGGAGTGACTACGGACCGGAGTCCGGGAGTGGAAATTCTGTCAATCAAGCTCCACCTGTTGCTCCCCCAGGGCAAACTCTGATGACCGTGGACCAAGACGTTCTGCAAGAAGCCATGGCACGACTGGGATTAAATGCCGAAGAACTAGGCATCTTTCCTTATGACGGTTGACGTGAACTTGGTTTGAACGTGTTGTAATATATTCTTGTAAGATATGAGTGATGGACAAGTGGCACCAAGGGGTTTTGTAAATATTAACTCCTAGGCATGTAAAATAAATAAGTATATACATAAGTATGGTTTGTATGTGAGCATGCTATGATGTGTGTTATGTTAGTATGCAGAGAGTTGTTGATAAAAATGCACTGTAGATATTAATATCTTGTTACTCTTGACAGCATGACGGATCCCAGAGAACCCCGAGCTTCAGGCTCCGGAGGACAGGAAGAGGATTTACCCAGAGCGCCTACATTGGCGGACGCGATAGCCAGTTTGATGAATTCCGGGGCAGAGCAAGCCCGCTTACTTCAGATGATAGTACAGAACACCGGCAACGGTGGACGTAGGAGAGAGCCGGAGCAGGGGGTGTCCTACACCCAATTTCTGGAAACACGTCCCCCAGTCTTCTTAAAAGCTGAGCATCCTTTGGAGGCTAATGAGTGGCTTCAAGCCATGGAGCAGAAATTTCGAGTAATTCCCCAATGTACTGCCGTTCAGAAAGCGAGTTTGCGGGGCTTCAGCTTCAAGGTCCCGCAGCAACTTGGTGGACCAGTCATCTGGCCAGGCAGCTAGTGGGAAGGGAAGTCACATGGGAAGATTTTAAGGAAGCCTTTCGGACGCAGTTTATACCGGAAGGTGTTATGAGAATGAAGCTGGAACAGTTCTTGGGACTGCAACAAGGAACTCGCAGTATTCTAGCATATACCAATGAGTTCGACCACTTAGCTCAATATGCTCCAGAGCATGTTAATACTGAGACCAGAAAGAGGGATTGTTATCTCCGGGGGCTTAATACAAGAATGCAGGAAAAGTTATCCACCTGCACGTTCGCTGATTACAGTTCCGCGGTAAGTACAGCCATTACCGCAGAAGAAAAGATGAAAGCATTGGATGAAACATTGAAAAAAGAAGAAGCATTAAAGAGGAAGGTTGTTCCTTTTGGAAATTTTGGAAATGCTCCTCAGAGGATGAGGATGGTATATAGAGGTCCTCCTCGACCCATGTATCGTCCTTCATTCCAGCAACGGCCTTTCCAGTCCTGGAATGCCAGAGCTCCCAGTACTACCCCTCGTCCTGGAACTGCACCATCTTTCGGGTTTCGTAACCCTACTCCTTCGGGAACCCCACAGGTTTGTTTCAACTGTGGGAAGCCAGGACATTTCGCCCGAGACTGTCATTTTCCCAAAATTGGGGGAAACGCGAACTTAAAGGCTCAGACCTCGGGCCAAGGCTCTGGACAAAAGTTCGTCCGTCGCAAGTTTGTCAACACCAAGACGGGACAAGCTCACTATATGACTGTAGAAGAAATTCCAGAAGGGGAGCCAATACTAGCAGGTATGTACCTTGTTAACAATTATCCTGCTATGGTTTTGTTTGATTCCGGTGCATCGCATACTTTTATAAGCAAAGAGTTTGTCACACAACATCAACTAGAAGTTCATACCTTAGATGTCAAATATGCTATTCAAGCTACTGGTGCCACACATAATACTAATCAAGTAGCTCGCAATGTGATTCTAAACCTAGAAGGAAATAAAGTGGGAGCTTATCCTTTAATTTTGGAAGATCAAGGAATAGATATTATTTTGGGGGTAAATTGGATGAAAGCACATGAAGTTCA
The DNA here is from genome assembly GCF_000263155.2 of Setaria italica. NCBI lineage: Eukaryota > Viridiplantae > Streptophyta > Magnoliopsida > Poales > Poaceae > Setaria > Setaria italica. The sequence goes on from NC_028458.1 coordinate 57,913,234, forward strand.
AATTAATGTGGTTACACGGATCGTTAGCCTGAAAGATGACCAAGGCCATTCTTTTGAACTCCAATTACCCATTCAAACTTGTTTGGACCAAATGGTCAAAAAGACTAGAGCAGTGACTCTAGAATCTATTCCTGTCGTTAATGAGTTCCTAGATGTATTTCCAGAAGATTTGCCTGGGCTACCGCCTGACAGAGTGGTAGAATTCACTATTGAATTAGAACCCGGCACTGCTCCTATCTCTAGAAGACCGTATCGAATGCCACCTAAGGAGCTAGCAGAATTAAAAACACAACTCCAAGAATTGTTGGATAAGGGTTTTGTCCGACCCAGTACTTCACCATGGGGCTGCCCAGCCCTGTTTGTTAAGAAGAAGGATGGTACCTTAAGGCTATGTGTGGATTACCGTCCCTTGAATGCGGTAACCATCAAAAACAAGTATCCGCTGCCACGGATTGACTTGTTGTTCGACCAGTTGTCTGAAGCTAAGGTCTTTTCAAAAATCGACCTTCGGTCAGGGTACCACCAGATTAAGATAAAACCCGAGGACATACCAAAAACAGCTTTTTCAACCAGATATGGACTATATGAATATTTGGTTATGTCTTTCGGATTGACAAATGCCCCAGCGCATTTTATGTATCTCATGAATTCAGTATTCATGCCAGAACTGGACAAATTTGTGGTTGTCTTTATAGACGATATCCTTGTCTTTTCTAAAAATGAAGAGGAACATGCGCAACACTTGCGCATTGTCCTAAATAGACTCCGGGAACACCAATTATATGCCAAATTCAGTAAGTGTGAATTTTGGTTAAAGAAAGTTCCATTCCTTGGGCACATACTGTCCGAAAAAGGAATTGAAGTAGATCCCGGGAAAGTCAAGGATATACTGGATTGGAAATCACCAACTTCTGTTCATGAAGTAAGAAGTTTCTTGGGAATGGCTGGTTATTATCGTAGATTCATTCCTAATTTCTCAAAGATTTCTAAGCCAATCACCGAATTATTAAAGAAGGACATGAAATTTGAATGGAAACCTGAGTGTGAGGAATCCTTCCAAGTCAGATTATTGACTACAGCCCCAGTGCTAGCTCAACCTGACATAGAAAAGCCCTTTGATGTATACTGCGATGCCTCAGGAACAGGCATCGGATGTGTTCTAATGCAAGAAGGCAGGGTTATTGCTTATGCTTCTCGTCAATTGAAGCGTCATGAAGAGCATTACCCTACTCATGACTTAGAGCTTGCTGCCGTAGTGCATGCACTAAAGATATGGCGACACTATCTTTTAGGTAGTGAATGTCGTATCTTTACTGACCACAAGAGCTTGAAGTATATCTTCACTCAGATGGACTTGAACATGAGGCAAAGGCGGTGGCTAGAACTGATTAAAGACTATAAACTAGAGATTCATTACCATCCTGGTAAAGCTAACGTGGTGGCCGACGCCCTGAGCAGAAAGGCCCAATGCCATTGTACTACCGTCCAGTCTAACCTGAAGACCCTGTGCGAAGAAATGGAAGGGTTAAGTTTGGAAATAGTAAAACAAGGCACCCTCCAGAATGTTATGATTCAAGATACCCTAAAAGAAAGAATCATAACAGCCCAAAAGGAAGACCCATGGATTAAAGCACTTTATCAGCAAAAAGCCGAGGGGAAGATTCCTGAACTTAATCAAGAAAAAGACGGAGGACTATATTTCAAGAACAGGATAGTAGTTCCGGAAGATGAGAACCTGAGAAGATTAATCCTAGAAGAAGCACATTCATCCAAGTTCTCCATTCATCCCGGGACCAATAAAATGTACCAAGATTTAAAGCAAAGATTTTGGTGGGCCAAAATGAAACCGGAAATTGCAAGATATGTGTCAGAATGTGACACTTGCCAAAGAGTTAAACCCATATTACAGAAGTCGGCAGGTCTGTTACAACCCTCAGAAATTCCTGTCTGGAAATGGGAAGATATTTCTATGGATTTCATAGTAGTATTACCTACCACTTTTAAGGGGTATGATTCCATCTGGGTTATTGTCGACCATCTTACTAAGTCAGCTCACTTTATTCCAGTCAAAACGATTTACCAGGTGTCAACATATGCCAAACTCTATATAGCCCGAATTGTATCTTTGCACGGAGTGCCAAAAACCATAATCTCCGATCGAGGTTCCCAGTTTGTTTCCAGATTCTGGGAGCAACTGCAAAAGGATATGGGTACTACCCTCATTAGAAGTTATGCTTATCATCCTCAAACTGGAGGACAGACAGAAAGGGTCAATCAAATATTGGAAGACATGTTGAGAGCTTGTGTCCTTACCTTTTCCAAGCTATGGGATGAATGTTTACCCCTAGCCGAGTTCTCCTATAATAATAGCTATCAAGCTAGCATTAAAATGGCACCTTTCGAAGCCTTGTACGGTCGAAGATGCCGAACTCCTCTAAATTGGTCAGGAGTAGGAGAAAGGACACATCTGGGATCGGACTTGGTTATGGAAACCGAGGAGAAGATCCAAAAAATTCGCAAGCATTTGGAAATAGCTCAATTCCGGCAAAAGAGTTATTCAGACAAAAGAAGACGGTTCTTGGAATTTTCTGCCGGAGATTTTGTATACTTAAAGGTATCCCCAATGAAAGGCATACAACGCTTTGGAGTAAAAGGTAAACTAGCCCCAAGATATATTGGTCCCTATGAAATTCTGGAACGAAAGGGCCCAGTGGCATATAAGCTGTCATTGCCTGATCAACTTACTTCTATACATGATGTATTTCATGTATCCCAGCTTAAGAAGTGCCTAAGAGTCCCAGAAGAAATTTTAGAGGATCCAGAAATTGAGCTCGAATCGGATTTAACATATGAAGAGAAACCTATTAAAATTTTGGATCAAAAGACACGCGATACCCGAACTCGGAGTATCACGTTTTATAAAGTGCAATGGAAAAATCATACTCCGGACGAAGCTACTTGGGAAAAAGCGGAAGACCTAGAGTCTAAATATCCGGAATTGTTTGAAACCGTCAGGGACAGATGAACAAGGACCACCACCCCACTATCCTTGTACAGAAAAAGAAAAAGTAAATGACCTGACGCAGTTTCCTTTCCATTCCAAAAACCAAGGATTTAACCCCGGGAATCTCGGGACGAGATTCTGTTAAGGGGGAGAGGCTATAATAAATGCCATTTGAAATAATATAGTGATCATAAAAAAAAATTCAGAAGGAAATCCAAAAGAAAAAGAAGGAAAAATGGCAAAAAGATCAAATTCGGCCAAATTTTGACCGAAATTTGAATTTCAAATTTGAAATTCAGAAAAATTTGTCCAACATGTGGAATGCAAGTATGAGGGTATTTGGAATTAAGGAATCAAAAACTTGGAGCTAAATTGGTGCCAAAGATTATAAAAGAATCAGAGAAAGAAAAAGAAAAGAAAACTGCCGTTTACTGTTCATCGTCCGAAAATAAGGTTCAGAGAAAACAGCTCCAGAGCCCACATTCAAAATTCATTTCTGAAGAATTTTTCCAACAAGTGCACTAGAACAGCTACATTATATTGAAGTATGCATCTTGGACTACAATAATCATGTGTTGTTGGCCAGGAACAGTAAGAGGAAGGAAGTCAAACTCGAGCTCAAAGTCAGCACAAAATCACAAGTGACTGAAAATTCTGAATTTTAACTAAGTCTGAAAAACAGCAATGCAACAACTTGAAGCTCGAATTCAGGGCTATTTAGATCAAAAGAGATACTTGTTCATGAGCAAAATGGAACACTGGGACATAGTAGAACATGTTTGAGTAGAAGTTGGATTGGAAAAACCAGCTTTAGGCCACTGAATTGGATTAACAAGTGAGATCGACACTGCTGTCGATAACTGACGAACTGAACCATTGATTCAGTCAATTTCAGAATCAACTCGAGCAACATCTCCAAATTCCACCGGTTTGATGATTATCTCGGGATGGAGCCAAAACAAAAGATGGAAAATTCAAGTTTATCTGTAACTTTCTTTAAGCATCGGTGTGCCGTTGGATCAAAGATCAACCACGACTTGGCTCTGAAGATCACGGGCGGGAGGAGCGGTGACAGAGCACCCAGACGTGTCGCCGCCGCCGCTTCCGATAGCTCGCCAGCATGACTAGCTAGGCCACCTCCTCACCACGCAAGCCTAGCAGTAGACCACGGTGGCAGCCATGCGCACGGTGAAACCCTTGAATGTTTACTGTTCCCGCGCCACCGTTTCACTGCCTCCCCTCTTTACCGCCGCCCGCTCTCCTCTGATCAGTATCGCCGCCAAGCAAAATTCTATCACCTCCCAGCAGCTCCCGTCGATTCCTCTCGCCCACTCCTCCACAGACACCCCAGCCACACCCTGAGCTAGTTGTTGTCCCACATCCTCGCCGGAATAGCCGTGCTCGCCGCCGCTTCTGTCCGCCGTCGTCGCGCCGCCCGCTCACGGTGAGAACCACCTTGCGCTGCCTTTCTTCCTTCTTGAGCCGTCATAGTCAAGTCCTTAGGGTCTGAGGACGGAGTAGAAACAGTTGTTTGAGTTGGTTAGGTCGAAGTCGCAAAAAGCCACGGCCGGCCGAAGGGGTCGCCGCTTGTCGCCGTGGAGGGGATGGCTCCGGCCATCTCCGGGACAGCTGTTGTCGCGCGCGTAGTCGTGTAGGTCCAGGGTTGGTGTTGTCGTCTGGTCCCGCCGCCGGGAGGGCGCCGGCCGGCGAGCCGCGCCGCCCCCTGTCACGGGCGTTTTGGCGGGAGGTAGAAGAAACGCTGTGCGCTCGGGCCCGCGTGTCAGAGAGAAGAGGGGGAGAAGGAGCAGGCCGAGGCGGTGCAGTCGGTGCTGGGCCGCGACGCGTTAAAGGCCCAAGTGTAGCGCGCATGCAGGTTTGGCCGAAAAAGAGGGAGGCGGGTGCGGTTCGTGGGCCGGCGTTGCGGAAGCCCAGGGAGTCGCGCGCGCAGCGACACAGGCCGGCGTCGCGTGGTAAAGAAAGAAAAAGAAAAAGGGGCCGTGGGCCGGTGCTGGGCTACCAGGAGAGAGAGAAGGGGAAATCGGCCCGCGGGGCCCGTCGGAAGGAGGAATAGGGCGGGCGGGTAGACTGAATAGGGAAGGTGGGGTCCCCGCCGTGGGGCCCAGTGATTCGTGAGAGAGGGTAGAGCGTGGGTGAGGAAGAAAAGTTTTTCCGGGGGAATTTCGGGAAAAGTTAGATTTCTTTAGCAAAATAATCCGTTTAAATTCGTTTTACACCATTTTAATCACAGAAATTTGTAGGAGTGTCCAAAATTAGTGAAACCAATTTTGTTAGGCTTGTTTTATTTTCCTTTATGCATTAAAATTTTTACACCCTAGGAAAATGATAAAAATTTAGGTATTTATTTAATGCCTTCCTTTTAAGGTAATTAAATAAATACTTAATATTTATAAAATGTATAAAAACATGAATAATACTTTATCAATCACAAATAACTCTCTACCCATAGGAAATTAGATTTTCAAGTTAGAAATTATTACCACCTTTATCAAAAATTAAAAGCTATAGGAAGGGTTAAATAAGAAAAATAAAAATATAGGTTAATCTTTTTAGATTTCTTTGTGTGTTGACTTACAACTTTATCGTGATAAGTCGTATAGTCCTTGTTGGCTTGCAACTTTATCATGAAGGAAAGTTGTATAGTCTGTTAATTTAAAAAGTTTGCATTCTAACCCCTGCATATGTTGTGCTGTAGATCCAGAAGCACCAGAAGAGGATTACTGGGAATTTTCAGAAGGACCCTTGGAGTCCGACGAAGTGTTTGAATTTGTTCCCTGTGAAGCGAATCCGTCGGCTTCTACTAATCTTTTTAACGATCAAGGCAAGCCCCGGTGCATTTATACCTATCTATTTGGAGTCGTTATTTCATGTGACTAGTTATAGGTTATTTGGTTATTGTATGCACTAAGTCTAGGAGTTGGATGAAACCTATTCTTGTGTATAATCATACCTTGAATTAAGGACATCTTTGCCACTTGTTCAAATCTTAGAAACTACCCAAGTCTAGAAATGCTTACTTGCTTACATGATTGGTTTACCAACTTTAAGGCAAACACTTAAGTCATACTTGTTGCTTATCAAAGATAGTTTGGAACATGGAACCAGACAGAAGCTAGAGATGTAGTTCTGTCTGCTAGATTAATCTGGTTAAGGACCGATTCGTGTCTTAACCATTGATCAAGTGATAACATCTGATCACTTACTGGGTATGGGACCAGTAAAGCCTAGTAAATTAGTAAATTCTATGATCAGGAATGCTTCATACCCGCATTTGACGTGCTGGAGATTGGCAGGGGTGTAGCCTGAAACTCACATGGAGATCAGGCCAGACGTGGGGTCCCATGTGGGGGTGCATCCCTGGGTCCGGGTAGTTGTATTCCTAATCATTGACTTTACTAATCGAGAGGTTGCTAGTACGACCTGGACAGTCGTATAATGCTGGTGATCAGGGTACTCTCCTGCAGGATGTAATTAGATCCGGATCGCCGCAATTCTCGGTTATGAATGCACTTGATCGCTGTTAAGCTTCATAGCATGAACTCATGTGATATAAAATCTTCTGTTGCCAAGTACTGTATGAATCAATAGCTGTGATTGTTTACTTCTGTCATCATCTAGAAGGGTTAGGTAATGACTTAACTAAAATAAAAGATAAAACTAAGGTCTCACTCGTAGTAAGCTTTTTCGGCAAAAATGGTGTCAACCAAGCACACCCAAAGGCTGACATGCATTCCAAAGAAAACTATTATATTGGTTAGTCGGGTAAGACTTGCTGAGTACCCCGTACTCAGGGTTTGCCCCCTTGTGGTTATCTTTCAGAAGCTCCACCGGAAGCTACCGAGGAGGAGACCCCGAAGACCTAGAGTATTGACCTGCGTCTCACAATACTCTAGAAAACCGTTTATCGACGCATCCTCTCCTGAACTATTTATGTTTAATCTTAGAGCTTGTCTAACACTGCATCACTAAGTTTGTTTCAACTTATGTCCTGTAATAACTCGTACCTTTTAGATATGTGTATACAAATGTAATATTTGTTGATATTATCCCATCACGGATATTATCCTGAGGTATGGCTATGAGACACGTCGTGGATCATTCGAGGAGTCCTAGGGACACTCGACGGACTACCGGACTTATGCTGTTTTAGGTGCGTTTCGGATAATTGCTGCTCCGACAGCGATTAGGCGCACTTAAACAAGCTTAAGTTGGGCGGTTCCGCCACAGGTGCCTGCCTCATCGGCTCCTCCTCTGCCTCGTCGTCAAGGTTTATCACCTCGTTGGACGGAGGAACCCCAGGGGCAGCATCTTGTCCCGCGGGGTCGGCTGCGGGGGCGGAAGGCTGTAATAAATGCCATTTGAAATAATATAGTGATCATAAAAAAAAATTCAGAAGGAAATCCAAAAGAAAAAGAAGGAAAAATGGCAAAAAGATCAAATTTGGCCAAATTTTGACCGAAATTTGAATTTCAAATTTGAAATTCAGAAAAATTTGTCCAACATGTGGAATGCAAGTATGAGGGTATTTTGAATTAAGGAATCAAAAACTTGGAGCTAAATTGGTGCCAAAGATTATAAAAGAATCAGAGAAAGAAAAAGAAAAGAAAACTGCCGTTTACTGTTCATCGTCCGAAAATAAGGTTCAGAGAAAACAGCTCCAGAGCCCACTTTCAAAATTCATTTCTGAAGAATTTTTCCAACAAGTGCACTAGAACAGCTACATTATATTGAAGTATGCATCTTGGACTACAATAATCATGTGTTGTTGGCCAGGAACAGTAAGAGGAAGGAAGTCAAACTCGAGCTCAAAGTCAGCACAAAATCACAAGTGACTGAAAATTCTGAATTTTAACTAAGTATCCTCTTTTGTCCACTTGGCCCTGCTTGGCTCATTCTGTGCACAATGTAATTGAACAAGCAATGCATGAACTCCTATTGACAGTATCCATGACTAAGCAATACATTTGATGCACACCAGGGATAAATGTAATTGAACAAGCAATGCATGAACTCCTATTGACAGTAACCATGACTAAGCAATACATTTCATGCACACCAGGGATAAATCATGATCGAACAAGCAATGCAAGAACTCCTATTGACAGTAACTGTGAGTAAGCCATACATTTGATGCACACCAGGGTTTCATGTACGCGGCACCACATATACAGATCATGGAAGTACAGAGGGGGAGTGGGAGTGGGAACAAGTACCGGATTGTTCTCGGCTTCCACTGCTTGAGCCGTGCCACGACGTCGGGAACCGCGTGCCCTGGCCGTAGGACGCCGCTGACGAGGCAAGGGAGCCGTGGCCTGGACACCGCTGCCGGAACCCTCTCCGTCGGGAGGGCCGACCCAGCTGCTGCCGCCTCCTCCAACTCGGTCGCCGGAGCGAAGGATGCCTTCGTAGTCGTTCATGTTCGGCCACCCGGCGGTTGCATTCAGGTTGAGGCCGGCCATGCCCAGCTGGCTTGGGGTGGGCAAGCTGGACGACAGGGTCTGCTGCGGCACGGAGGAGAAGGGGTTGTACGCACCGCTTGCTGAGCCCGGCGGCGCTAGGGAGAACAAGTTCCTGGTGCGGTGGCCGGCGTCGTAGTCGGGGACGTTGCCGAAGTCCAAACCCGAAGAGGCATCTCCGTATCCGCCGGCGTTGAAGGGAGCGGGGTTGCCGGATCCGCTGGCGGTGAAGCCCGTGGGGAGTCTGGATCCGCCGGCGTTGAACTCTGCGCCGTCCCCTTCCTCGTTGAAGTGGTCCATCGCCGCCGCCTGGGTCAACAACGGTGCACCCGGTACCGGACGCGGTGCAGCGGACCGAGTACGTCCTGGATCTGGTGGTGGAAAGGTCGATTGGAGCGGATGCGGCGATATCCTGGCGGGGGAGTGGGACAGCGGCCGAGGGGGACAGATCTAGGCGGGAGAGAGGCGAGCGCGGTGGGGGAGAGGCGAGCGGCGCGAGCGAGGGGGAGAGCGGCGGGGGAGTGTACACCGGCGGGGAAGAGGGTGAGCGACGCGGGCGAGGGGGAGACCGGCGGGGAAGGGGGAGACTGGCGGGGGAGACAAGAGCGGCGCGGGCGAGAGGGATAGCGGCGGTGGAGCGGACACCGGCGGGGGGAGAGGGCGAGCGGCACGGGGGAGAGGGGCTTTTTTGCTGTTAGCTTGTTAGCCTTGGGAGCTTTTTTGGTCGGATGGGCCATAACTAGGACATGCTTGCACGCCACATGTATAAATACTTTTATAAACATCAATGAAAACAAGTTCTTCCTTTCTATTATTTCATTTATATTTATACTTTAACAAGAGCTTTGCTGTTAGCTTGTTAGCCTTGGGAGCTTTTTTGGTCGGATGGGCCATAACTAGTGGACTTTTCACGTTTGCTTGGTCCAAATAATGCCCAAATTCATAAAATACCCTCCGATAATATGAAATTACAACCAACCTCGCTCGTGCCCTGTAAGGAGAATTCCGCATGACGAATCAGATAACTAGACCAGTCCGGTGTCACCCACCAGTTCACAGATTTATTTAGCGCAACATAGTATCACGATTGATATACAAGATCGAATGGTGCCACATACTGGTTGACTGGTTGTACTAGCTATTGGATTGACACGCATAACCCAGCAGGTTGTTAACCCAGTAGATCAAACACAGATCTCCGAAGCATAAAAATGTATTACAAAACATACTAGGACCATATAGCTAGTGTTCCAGGCCAGTAAAAAGAGCAAACATCAAATCCATGTGGATCCCATCCTTGATCCAATCCGGCATTGTTTAGTCATGGCATTGCATCATCCGGCGTCTGCAGTGGAAAGAATAGAATCAATTAGACAAATTTTCACGAGGCCCACACAGCACAAAAAAAAAGTATTTTCCACTATATAACCTTGGAGGATGGGAAGGAAGACTCATGCAATATGCTGGCCATAACATCCAAGGCTGTATTCCGGATCAAGTGGGAAACCTCGAGTCCACGCTGCTCGGGCAAGCTTAAGGTAACAAGCTTGTTCTCTCTCTTCATCCAATCGCACATCTCTTCGGCCTCATTTGCCAAACCCTTGAATTGAATACATTCATCATTTTGCAACCAGTGCCAACGTGCTTAGGTAATTTACAGAAAAGAATGGATCGATACTTGTTAAAATTCAGCACACACAGGTAGGCACTAACCATCATTGCAGCAGCAGAAGCAAAAGATTGGTGTCCTTTGAGAAGGCCCAAGGCGCATATGCGGATTACGCTGCTCAGCTGGATGAATTGAGAAGAAGGCTGAGCACCATGCTTCAGCAGCTCACACATCAGTTCAGCCTCCTTGGTAATACACTTGAAACCAACGCTAGGCATTAGTCACAAAAAACTGTAGGAAGAATCAAAGAAATACCCTATATTCTGCCCAAAGAACTGCTTTACTGTATGTGCTGCTAAGTTGGATGGAACTAGTCCAAGCTATCAGTGTGGACAAGTGATACAGTAAACATTTAAGACTTGGGTTCTCAAGGCCATACTTAAATATTGTGCAATGAAACCTGTCAATATTTTATATCCCTCCCTCAACATAGGTCAAAGTTCAAGCCTTCTAGGGTAACACTCAACGTTGTTTGGCCATCCAGTGAGTGAGATAGGCAAGGAATTCAACTACGATAAAACAAGTGTGGAACCAAGATTGGATAATCATGCTATTAATTCTTAGCGCTGGTTATATAAAAATTTGAACCAGTTCATGCAGCTGCCAAATTCAAACACCGTCGAGGCAGTGTTTCAAGATTACATGAAAGATACAAGATGATTGCCTTTAATTTGCCACAATGAGTAGCACATCACAATGCCAACATGACAGTGAGACAAAGGTTTTTCATTTCCCTGCCCTCCGAGCATGATTTTCATCCCCCACCCCTCATTTTAGAATTTTTTTTAATAACAGCAGCACAAATTCAGTCACTAGGATTCAGAAAAGAATAGCATTCCGGTGGTACAATACGAAACAGCATGTTTTGTTTGGTCTGTTCAGGCAAGGTAGGCGCACATACCACAAAAGCAATGGCAGAAGGAAGATCCAATTCAGCCCCTGTGCCACAGATTAAAAGCGCATGCTCCTTGATCAGGCTACTCTCCACGATAGCGCAGGCTGCTACGGGCTCACCAAACCTATGCAACACTTGAGTATTCCACACAGACAGGAGTTCCTCCTCCATCTCGAGACACTAATTGAAAAAAATTGTGAGTTTGAAATATGTTACACAAACAGCTTCAGTAAGATCATCGGTGGTTTAGTAAAGATGCAAGAGGGTTACTAACAAATTTGGCAACAGCAAGGCCCATGTCAGTAACATTTTGCGGATTTTTAGCAGCAGCAGCAGCAACGAACCCAGAAGCATTGCTTTCATAATACTTCTCAAGGTAGCTCCTATAGTCAGACCACTTAACAGAACTGTCTGGTGGAATCACCAGCCTTTCCCAACACCATATTTTACCCAAAACATCTTCTGAAAACAACACCAAAACAACATTACATATGAAGTGTAATGCAAGGGAATTAAGAAAGCTCATAAGAATCGTAAGTTTTGTGATTAGCTTATTTCTTACCTTCTTTCCTCTTCCTCTTATTACTCTTCTCACCACCGAAATTCTCACCACCTTTCCACTTGTTACTCTTCTCAGCACCTTTCTTATACTGAGAACCCCTGGTAATAATGCAGACAAATGGCATATTATGACAATGCTTGTCACCAAGAAGTAGTAACAAACAAAGACCACATGGAGCTGCATCAAGAAGGAAGAAAACAAGTGGACCATCCATACCCTGTGGTGTTTGCTGCTCCATCAGCAGCAATATTATCCCCATCACCCCCAGGACCACTTCTAGCAGGTTCTTCCGTAACAGTCATGTGCTCAGCAGCAGGTTCTTCCTTGACAGTCATGTGCTCAGCAGCAGGTTCTTCCTTAACAGTCTTGTGCTTGGCAGCCGAAGAATTTTTTAGTAATTTGTTGACCATAAATTCCATGGTACTGCGCCGGATAACATTGCAGTCCCACATCTCACTAGGTGCGGCATAAAAAGAGAAATCAATAGGCTTATTATTTTTACGCATCCACGAACACATCATTTCAGCCTCCTTCACCATACCCTTAAATTGAAGCCACACGTTAGTATACCCTTAGAGCCGACAAGCTAGTAGTAAAAAAATTGTGTAAAGTGCAGTTCATAAGGCTCAAGAATGGATGGATGGTATTATAAAGTTTGACAGATGATCCATAAGGTGATGATCATTGGTTTGTCAAATGGATGGATGGATGATAACATTAGGTGGGTTTTTTGAAGGCAAGCACGTACCAACATAACAGCGGATGCAGAAACAGAATTGTCCCGAGTGCAGTTCGTAAGGCTCAAGGCACACAAGCGTATTGCTGTGCACTGGGTGATTAATTCATCATCAATGGGTGCTTCAAGCCTCAGGAACTCAAACATCAGCTCAGCCTCCTTAGCAATACACTTGAAACCATCGTTTTGCATTAGTACAATGACCATAAAAAATCCGAGCAAAATAATAAAAAAACATCCAACTCGTCAAGGCAAATTTAGGTGCTAATTTATCCTTAACAAAAAAGGGAGCCACCAATTTCTTCCGGTTGGCCTACTGCATTTCTATAATGCACCTGAATATTTCTGCTATTTTACCTACGGTGTATACACCAAGTTGGACAATGCTAGACTGCCAGGTTGTCCTACATTTCTATAATGTACCTAAATATTTCAGCTATTTTAATTAAGGTATACATACCAAGTTGGATAGTGCTAGACTGCCAGTTCAAGCTACCCATATGGATGACAAATAAAGGATAAAAATTGAAGAACCAGGACAGATTTACTGCCTTGCATCTACTCTGTTACTGCGACAGGATACTACACACACTAAACAAATTCTTTAGGAGAGAGTTACTGTAATCTCGTGAATGAGCATAGTAACGATCGTAACTCAAAGTGGCCAGCTATATATAGTCATGTAGCAGTAAGTAGAACTAGTTTTCCAGGAGACAATGACAGCCTGACATTGATAAAAATGGTTCAGTTATAGTTGGGACAACAGATTTATTTTTCAGCTAATTGTCCAGGCCAGATACAGAGAAACTACTACATAACATATTTTCATGGTCAAATATACATACAAGAGAAATGCTTGGTGTGTTACAGCCAGGCCAGGAGAGGAATGAACATACCAACAAAGCCACACCAGAAACATCAGAAAAGCTGCAATCTGCTGTGTGGACCACTGAACGTGCATGCTCCTGGATCAGGCAACTCGGAATGATTGATCTCCATATCATCAAGCTCGTCTCCTGTTCAGTTTCCACCCGGAGCTTCAACGCAGATACAAGTCGCTTCTCATTCGTGAGACACTGCTTGATTGAAAGCATGGATCATTAAACAGGAGTAGCATATAAAAACGGGTGTGTGGTTTGGTAAAGTGGCACGCAACGCAGCACAGGAGGTTTAATTACTTACAGTCCCAGCGGGAGCAGATAGGCTCGTGAATGTAGTAGCTGCATGCACATTGTGACGGTGATACTCTTCAAGGTATGTGGTATAGACAGACAAGGGCACGGCAATCCCCAAGTCAAGCAGCCTGTCCCACCCCCATAATTTCTCCAAGAGATCTTACGAAACAAGTAAAAATGCAGAAGAGGCGAGAAGAAATCATCATCAGAAATAGATATGGCGGCAAGCGTGCTCTTATTCATGTTTGTCGAACAAATTAATCTATAGAGTAGACAATAAAGGAAAAATGCCCCGATCTTGACAAATTTTGGATGCTAAAGGCCCCCATAATCAAGGAAAAATTCGAACTGCAAAGTAATTAGTACAAAGGAATAGCATACGAATGCTGAACTTTACCATGGTACTTGACAATGTGTGGAAGAGGCCTCTCCTTTGTAATTTTACCGGACTCCTCCTCCTCCTCCTCCTCCTCTTCCTCCTCCTCCATCTCCATCTCTTCAATGAGACGAGTAAAATACCTCCTCTCTGACTCTTCTCCCTTGCTCATTGCCACGACCACCTTCGTCTTCGCGAGGTCGACGGGACGGGGACGCCCCGCTGAAGGGGAGCCGTGGCGCTCCATGGTCGTGGCCTGGGTACAAATTTGCGGCGCCTCCCGGATGCAAATACGACCCCGATCTGATCTAGGGTTTCCGATATATACCGATGTTAAATGCAGGAACGAAAGGTGGGACGGAGAGGTGGGAGGGAGGAGGATATATGTATATTAGATTAGAAGGTGGGACTCGGAAGCGACATCGGCCGTCGGATGCGTCGAACGGACGAGATCACCTCGCTATTTAGTTGGGCCTGCGGGTTCAGGAACCCTAGCGAAGAAACGCAGGCCAAGGCCCGGGTTTCAGAACTCAGGCCCGTGCGACGCCTACAGGGAGAAGGTGGATCAGGCCCAATGCGACCTGCCCCGAGAAATTTATTGGGCAAGTGAAAAAGGGGTGAAAAAGAGGCGTTTTCTGAGTACCATTAAAAATTCGGAATTGTATTCTCTGAGTGCTATCCAAACCGTTGTACAAATTTTGTGTTTACCTTATATATTTTGTACAAATTTTGTGTTTCCCTTATATATTTCTACTACATTTACTAGTAGACATGCACGTACGACGCCCACGTGGATATCAATACAAACCCATACATAAAGGAGGAATTATAGTTGGCATTAAATCTTTTTTTTTGTTTTCACGTGCAAATTAACCGGTATATACTACACTCAAGTCGCAATAAACTGATATATCGAAGCTATATGACTTCAAAATTTGCACTTGCTAATAATCCTCAACATTTTCAAAGCAATAGGTATCTGCAGTGTAAAGAATAGAACTAATTAGAAGTTTTCATGAGGGCAAATAAAAAAGAGGGCTACAGCAATCATGATAACATTGCCAGAAACGATAGGGAAATGCATTCGTTTTGTCCTTTGAAATGTAACTGTAATTTTACTAATCAACTACGAATCAAGGCAGCAGGGCAAGTGGGAAGAATAAAATAAAAGAATCATCATGTCATCCATATCTCATAATTGCCCTCCTTGTTCAAGCGAGGAGACAATAAGAAAATAACACTAAGGAACTCAATTCTATATTTTTCCTATGTTTCTCCTATATTCGAAAGGGGGCCTAAATGTTTCTTGGCTCTAGCATACCAGACAAGAACATTGTGCCAAACATGACTAGTATGTGAACCAGTACAAATACAATAACAGATGTCCAGAAATGAAAAGGCTGGGGAAAAAAAAGAAAAATTAGTCACAGCTACGGTGAGTATTTGTTAGCAGCACGAGCAATGGGGAAAAGAGAGCAGGGAGGAAGGAGCAGGTAGGAGGAATGATTCAGTTTGAATTCAGGAGTTCCTTGTTGGATACAGACTCAGACGCACTCACTAGTCGCTACATCTTATAGCTAGACTTCCCATTCTGGGCCAGCTTAAGTCTTGATGGGATTGGGCCGGCGCTTGGGATTGGGCGAGTCTTCGACTGAAGCCTGGGAGCCGGCGCCTTCTTCTGGAAGAGCATCAGGTTTGTTGGGCTTGCGCCGGCGCTTGGGCTTGGGCGAGTCTTCGACTGAAGCCTGGGAGCTGGCGCCTTCTTCTGGAAGAGCATCAGGATGGCCCGAGGTTGCGGCAGTGCGAACAGTATTTGGCTAGACCAGAAATGCATAAAATTATGTCAACCTATTGCCATGAACCAAAAAAAAGTATTTTCCACTAACCTTGGAGGAAGAAAAGAAACACTCATGCAACATTCTGGTCATAACATCCAAGGCTTTCATCCGGATCACGCAGCTCCGGTGGAGCTCACGAGGCTGAGGCAAGCTTAAGGTAATAAGCCTGTTCTCTCTCTTCATCCAATCACACATCCTTTTAGCCTCATTTGCCATACCCTTGGATCGAATACATTCATCATTTTGCAACCAGTGTCAATATGTAGGTAAATTTACAGAAAAGAAATGGATAGATATACTTGTTAAAATTGGGCACACATATTGGCGGGAGGCAGGATGGGGGTAGGGCACTAACCACCATTGCAGCGGCGGAAGCAATAGATTGGGGTTCTCTGAGGTACACAAGGCTCAAGGCGCACATGCGGATCACGCTGCTCAGCTGGATGATGTCATCAGAAGGCTTAGCACCATGCTTCAGCAGCTCACACATCAGGTCAGCCTCCTCTTTAATACACTGGAAACCAATGTTAGGCATTAATCAAAAGACCATAGCAAGAATAAAAATACCCTATATTCTACCCAAAGAACTACTGCTTACTGTATGTACATGTGCTGAGTTCGATAGAACTAGTCCAATCCATCCACATGGACAAGTGAAACAGTAAACATTTAGGACTTGGTTCATAAGGCCATAATTAAATATTGTGCAAACACTACTACACACGAGTCAATATAATATATATGTTTGCCACATTTAATTAAAAGAGCAACAATTGAAGCTTTCAAGTGTAACACTCAACTTTGTTTGGCCATCCTTTCAACTACCACAAAACAGTAGTGTGGAGCCAAGACCAGAATTGAAACAGGCTACTAATTCTTACCGCTGATTATCTAAATTTGCACCAGTTAATTTGTGCAGCTACCAAAATTTAAACACCATCCAGGTAGTATCTTCAAGCCTACATGTAAGGTTTTTCATTTTCTTCCACCCCCCCCCCCCCATTTTTCTTAATAGCAGCACAAATTCAATCACTAGGATTCCGAAAGGAATAGCATTCCTGGTACAGTAAAAAAAATGTTTTGCTTGGCCTCTTCAGGCAAGGTAGGCACATACCACAAAAGCAACAATAGAAGGAATATCCCTGGTGCCACAGATTTTAAGTGCACGGTCCTTGATCAGGCTACTCTCAATGATAGTGCTGGAGTCATCCAGGCTACACCGCAGGAGTTCCTCCTCCATCTTGAGACACTAATTGAAAAAAATTGAGTTTGAAATATGTTACACAAACAGATTCAGTTATATAACCAATGGTCATAGTAAGGATGCAAGAAGGTTACTAACGACTTTGGCAACAGCAGCACCCATATCAGTAGTATTGGTATTTTGTGGATTCTTGGCAGCAGCAGCAGCAACAAACTCATTAGCATTGTGTTTGTAATACTCCTCAAGATATCGGCCATAGTCAGACCACTTAGCATAACTGCATAGTGGGACCAGCCTTTCCCAACCCCATAGTTTCTCCCAAAAACCTTCTCAAAATAACACGAAAACAACATTACACATGAGCGTATTGCAAGGGAAATATGAAAAGCTCATGGCAACCATAATTTTGGTGATCAGCTTCTTTGTTACCTTCTTCCATGCTGCCCCTGGTGATAATACAGTGAAATGGCATAGTATCACAATGCTTATCATGAAGTAACAAACTAATTCTCTTATAACTCATGTAGCTGCATCAAGAAGGAAAAACAACATCCATCCATACAACCATACCTTGTGGTGTTTGCTGCTCCATCAACAGCAATGCCATACCCATCACCACGAGGACCACTTCTACTAGCAGGTTCTTCCTTATCAATCTTGTGCTCAGCAGAAGACTTTTCTAGTATGCGGACCATAAAATTCAAGGTACCGGACCGGACTGTGTGTCTGTCTCGAATCTCACGAGGTATGGGATCATCATAGAAATCAACAGGCTTGTTATTTTTAAGCATCCACATACACATCATTTCAGCCTCCTTCGCCATACCCTTAAATTGAAGCCACCCCTCAGTATACAGTTAGTGCCGATAGGCTACTAGTACAAGTTAAAACAAAATTGTGCAAAGTGCAGTTCAAAAGGCTCAAGAATGGATGGAAGATAGGCCCATTAAGGCTCATGGATGGATGATAATATTAGGTTAGGTTTTAAGGCAGGCACGTACCAACATAGCAGCAGAGGAATAAACAGAAGTGCAGTTCATTAGGCTCAAGGCACACGAGCGTATCACTCTGCCCTGGTTGATTAAATAATCATCAATGGGATCAGCGCCACGCCTCAGCAACTCACACGTCAGGCCAGCCTCCTTGGCAATACACTTGAAACCATCGTTTTGGATTAGTACAATGACCATAAAAAAGTCGAGCAAAATAATCCATATACCATCCAACTGTTCAAGGCGAATTTGGGAGCTAATTTATCCTTCACAAAAAGGAAGCCACCGATTTCCTCCTAGGTTGGCCTACATCTATAATGCACCCAAATATTTCAGCTATTTTAGTAAAAAAGGTGCATGAACCAAGTTGGATAGTGCCAGACTGCCAGCCAAGCTACCCACATGCATACCAAATGAAACAATGAAAATTGAAGAACCGGGACAGATTTACCATCTTGCAGCTACTCCCTACTCCCTTCTCCCACAGGGTACACGCAGTAAACAAATACTTAAGCAATGCTTGACTAAAATAAAACCAAATGTCAGAAGATAGAAACACCATTAGTTGGTCTTTAATAAAACAAAACTGTGTACCAGAAAAAAAGAGGAAAACTCGACCAATGCAATTAATTTGTAGGTCATATTGAGGTTGTTGGTGATTACAATGTCAATCACATTGCAGTTTATAAAACTGCCCAAAGTATAAAGACCCAGCAGTTTTTTTAAGATCAACATCATCAGACTTGGCCACTGAACCTTTGTAACAATAAGTACAACTAGTAGCTTTCTGGAAGACAATGATAACTGAACATAGATGAAAATAAAATGGTTCAATTATAGTTGCGACAGATTTCTATTTCACCTAAATGTCCGGGGTGCAGAGAAAGGACTACATAACATTGCATGGTCAAATATAAGAGAAATGTTTGCTGTGTTACAGCTAGGCCAGGGGAGGAATGAACATACCAACAAAGCCGCACCAGAAACATCAGAAAAGCTGCTTTTATCTGCTGTGTGGACCACTGAGCGTGCATGCTCCTGGATCAGGCAACTCAGAATGATTGATCTCCGTATCATCAAGCTCGTCTCCTGTTCACGTGTCACCCAGAGCTTCAACTCAGATACAAGTTGCTTCTCATTGCTGAGACACTGCTTAATTGAAACCATCAGACAGTCAGTCACACAATCGATCGATCATCAAAATTTAAGTTAGGAAAAAAGACAAGCCAATGGATATAAACAAAAAATTAAACAGGAGCAGGATATAAAAACTGGTGGTTTGGTAAAGGGGCACGCAGGAGGTTTACTTACAGTCTCAGCGAGAGCAGATATGCTCGTGTCCGTAGTAACTGCGTGCACATTGCGACGGTGATACTCTTCAAGGTATGTGATATAGACAGACAAAGACACGGAAGTCGCCTTTGGTAGCAGTCTGTCCCATCCCCATAATTTCTCCAAGAGATCTTTCCGAACAAGTAAATAAAAAAAATACACAACAAGAGGCGAGATGATTATTGAAGTTTGTCGAACAAATCCATATAGTACATTGGGAAATCTAACAAGTAATAATGATCAGTACAATAGCAAGTAGGGTAAAGGCAAGGCAACGTATGTATAACAGCAAGAAATCGGTTGCCTTCAATAATGAAGGACTAAAGAATGATAACCAGCTATGGATCCTAAACTTTACCATGGTACTTGACAATCTTTGGCTTCGGCATAAAGTACTCCTCTTCCTCCATCTGCATCTGTTTCCCTTCCTCCTTCATCTCCATCTCTATCTGTTTCTGCATCTCCATCTGTTTGATGAGACGACTAAAATACTTCCTTTCCGACTCTTCTTTGCTGCGTTCCGCCACATCTTCTTTCCTGGGATTCGCCACGACCAGCTCGTTGAGACGCCCCGCTGAAGGGTAGCCGTGGGACTCCATGGTCGTGGCCTGGGTCCAAATTTGCGGCGCCTCCCGGATGCAAATACGACCCCGATCTGATCTAGGGTTTCCCACACCGATGTTAAATGCAGGAACGAAAGGGGGGACGGAGAGGTGGGAGAGAGGAGGATATATGTATATTAGAAGGTGGGACTCGGGAGCGACATCGGCCGTCGGATGCGTCGAACGGACGAGATCACCTCGCTATTAGTTGGGCCTGCGGGTTCAGGAACCCTAGCGAAGAAATGCAGGCCAAGGCCCGGGTTTCAGAACTCAGGCCCGTGCGACGCCTACAGGGAGAAGGTGGATCAGGCCCAATGCGACCTGCCCCGAGAAATTTATTGGGCAAGTGAAAAGGGGTGAAAAAGGAGGCATTTTCTGAGTACCGTTAAAAATTCGAAATTGTATTCTCTGAGTGCTATCCAAACCGTTCACTTCCCTTAATTGACACTGTACAAAATTTCTGTTTCCCTTATGTATTTCTACTACATTTTCTAGTAGACATGCACGTACGACACGCACATGGATATCAATACAAAACCCATACATAAAGGAGGAACTATAGTTGGCATTAAATCCTTTTTTTCACGTCCAAATTAACCAGTATATACTACACTCAAGTCGCAATAAACTGATATATCAAAGCTATATGACTTCAAAGTTTGCACTTGCTAATAATCCTCAACATTTTCAAAGCAATAGGTATTAGCTCATGCATTGTTACAGGCCCACAAAATTTGAAGTATTAGTTCTTTTGAACCATTATCATACATAACCAATGAACGATCCATGGCTAGTATGTCTGGAAATCACCATGCTTTCAATTAATGTGGCTATGGTGTATTAACATTTGGCAACTAAAGCCATGTTTTAGTCCGAGTTTAAAATCAAAATTGAAGATCCTCCGCTCATTATATATTTCAAGCCCATCCAAGACAAATATGCGTATAAGAGCAAGGTCACCTGTTTGAAATCTTTGCATGAAAAAAAGCACGTGTGATTGGAGAAGGAAAGCAACATGTACTAATTGTTTATAGGCAGCGTATTTTAGCACAGAAATACAGGGTAAAAGGATAGAAATTAAGGATATCCGAGGAGTAACATTCTATGAGAAATCACATAATATATCCTGTTTCTTACAAGTCTTGGCACTCATGTGTCCAATATACCCACTGGCCAAGGGCCCCACATGTCATACAATGAATGGAAAACATACATGACTAACACGCTCGTCGTCTTGGGTTCTTGGCTGACTGCTCCCTCACTTGTCTGCTGTTACAGGCCCCTTCGGCCTTTTGGGCTTTTGGCCCGTTATTAGGTCCATACGGAGGGTTGGGTATCCACGCGTCATGTGTGGAGGGGATCGGTTGATAGGGTTTCGGCTGCACTCTTGTTCGGGCGCCGCCGCTGCTCAGGAGCTTCTGTTGGCCGACTTTGAAGCGCTTAGGGGTTAGCTGCGGTCGGGCTGGAGTGCGTGAAGCAGCGTGTGGCCGCGTTCGAGTGCGAGGATGAAGGCGGGCGGCGGTGCTAAAAAGCGCAAGGTAGGTCGGTCCTTCTGGTTGGTCAGAGAGATCTGAATTAGAGTGAAGGATGCTCAGGCTCTCCAGCATATGGGTCGATGGCTAGATTGGGTCGACCCTGTTGCTCCTTGTCATCAATTACTTTAATTTTGTTTTGTTCCTTTCCGAACAGCTCTCAGGATGGCCTGAATCCGAAGCGAGTAATAAAGCAATAGAATTCAACAGCATCTTACATGGCAACAGTTCAGGTACGTTACTTATAATTTGGAATGGAGGGAGTAGGAGAGAAAATCAGAAAAGGCAGTCATTCCAGCCACACTCTTATCCTACACTCTTATGATAGTCTGATAGTTAAAATTATGACTAATGTTGGCCAGATTACACTCCTTCAGACTAATAGTTAGGCTAATAGTTAATAATAGGCTAAATCTGTACTGTACTCGGGCATTACTGTTGCCGTTGCTACCCGAATTTTGCGCCGTCTGTTAGATGCCAATATGATGGAAATTGTAGAAAATGTAGCCTTTCTCTGTGATACTCATTGAGGCTAACAATGTTTCTTATATCTATTCAGGCCTTGAGGTTTTACTGCTTAATAGAATCGCGATAGCAAAAAGCCTCTCTCCTCCACCAATCGTCTATGACTTGGATTGGAATCCAAAGCCACGTAGCTGTAACGGCAAAAACGCTATTGCTATGTTGGCTTGTGCTTCATCCTATGGAGCACACATTTATTATTACCCAAGATCTACTAGGACATGGACTACAGTGGTTAGAACTTACTCCCTCTACCCTCCACATGACCCCTCCTATCCTACACTAGTTTGTGTTTATCACTTGTGTAGTTTGTATTTGTAATTTGTGTTTAAATGTTATGCAGGTGATGATGAACAGGCCAACTAGAAAAGGAGACTGTATTCGTTGGCATAAATCTGGACGTACCCTTGCAACCACATCAAACTACAGTGATGAAAAAGACGGGAAAGTCACAATTTTCTCATATGACAACAAAACTTTATGTTTTGATGCTACAGGCAGTTACTCGGTATATATTTTATCCTCTAAGTTCATTGTTCATTCTTAGCTAATGCTTCATATCATTTTAATTCTCGCAAGGTATTATTATTCGTTTCTGTAGGTGAATGCTCCCATAGTTTTTTTAATTCTTTTATTATTTTCAGATTAAGGAACATAGAAATGTGTCATCATTGGCATGGATAACCGGTACTGAGATCCTAGTCGGTGCCATATTCCCTTCGTCGTGGCTTTACTTCTTTGAACTGAAAGAAGGTTTAATATCATGCGTACACCAAGAAGAGTGTAATGGCTTCCCGACCAACTCTCCAATTGTTCTCCAACCAGATCCAAATACTACTTACTTTTTTGCTGCCTGTGAGGATGCTACAAAAATTTTGGTATGCCTAAAATTTCTTTTCATGCTATTGATTTAAAGTGAAGTTAAATTTTGAAGTTTTCTGTTCATTTGCATCAGGTTTGGAACAAACTGGAAGGCAGTGACCATATCTGGACTATCATTCGTAGTGTGTAAGTACATATCTGGACTATCATTCATAGGTGAAGTTAAATGTTCAATTCTTTCGCTCTTTTATAGTATAGATAGATACGGTAGTAACAAGTGTATATCAATTAAACATAAGTGTTAAATGACATTGCATTGCAAAACATAAAAATATTCCTGTGATCGCCTATTATTCTCCTTAAGTCTAAATACTCTCCATTATAAGTAACATTTGCGTTTGCTACTTTTGGAGTTTTGGTTGCTGGCTAACTGTTTAACTATCTACGAACAATTGAATCTTTGATGATGACTTGGCATCCACCTATATATTATGATCTGTTACTCTGTCCTGCCCTCCTTTGGAGTTTTAGTTGATTTTCTTGTTGGAAAGGGTCTTATTTGTTGTTCCTATCAAATATTTTCAGCTGAGAGCTTTGTCTCTACAGTTTTGTTTGCATCAATTAGAAAGGCTGATTTCTACTACACAATCCACATCACTACATGCAATTTGTTGCCTAGGCACTAGGCCTTAGGATTTTTAATATTCTTTAGGTTAAAAAAGTAGTCGTTCTCAATCATGGAAATTGCAAATCCATTGCCCAATCTGATGATACTTTTAGTCCTGTATCTATTGCAAACAATTAGCAGTCCTATGCTAATATTCTTTGTTGCATAAGTACTATAAATCAATGATTTACCTATACATTCTGCTTTGGGCAAGTTACACATGTTGAATACACGTAGTGAGCAGGTTTATTTCAGTGGTTTAGAAGTTGCCTAACCAGTGCTGAAAGCTCTCGCACAAGGTGAGGGTGAGGGGTGGGGGCTCTTTGTCTGGGAAAGTAACGTAACCTAGGTGATTGGAAATCCCTACTTATTCACTAGTAGTTAAGTAGTCTCTGATACAGACATTACTGTCACAACAGATACTGGATTCTGATAATAGCAACCTTCATCTTGTTTGTATATCCCCTTCTCTGTTGTGGTCCCTTGTAGATGTGATATATAGCGACTCCAGGAGTACTTATTTACTTACATAAGAGTTACACTCTGCAACTAGCAGTCCTAGAACAGTAACAAATCCTTTTAGTGCCAAGCAAGTTGGGTAGGCTAAGTAGCAGCTCTACAGGGTAAAAATACTATTGCGTGATATGGCAGAGATTCTAGCTTTTTCTACATGTCAATACTAAATTTCTGGAACTTACAAAATTTTGATGAGAAGGTTGTTATACGTAATGTTCTCATGATAATAAGTTGGTCGTGATGGGACTAGTAAGTCCTTTTTGAAGGCAATGGCTGTGTGGTGTTCTTACATAACGACAGAAGGATTGGCTAGTTGAGCTGCTGAGGTGGTCCTTGCCTCCTTGGTACTTAGTACTTAGTAGTTTGTTCCATGACTATGCTGTAAAAATGCAATTTCCTGTGATCTAAGAAAATAAGATACGGACAAGTCAAAGCTTGTCCAAAAGTTGTGTTTCTGAGGATCTTCGGAATCAATAGTAGCTGCAGGGTGTTCTCTTGTATTGTATGCCATGCCCTACACTATTACGGTGGGTTTTTTTTTTCTGTTGCTGCTGTTTCTCTTTTGGTGGCAAATTTCTGTAATAGTTGTTTTCTTTTTAGAAATCGTGACTTGTTAATTAAAGGTTCTATCACGTGATTTTGCAACGTCCCCTCTTTATAGATCACCTTTAATTAGAGGTAGAGCCAAGCCTGCTGAGTACCTAGAACACCATTGGATGATTGTTCTACAAGCACGTGATGGAGATATTGTGACTTTGACTGGTTAAACTCACAACATTCTCAGCAGAAATAGTTGATTCTTGAGTAAATAAGCAGGTCACCGTAATTTCTCGAGCAGCTGTGCACGTTTTTTGGACATGTAACTTCCAGAAACTGGAATACTATTGCCAATTCTCTCATGAACAGGTGTCACAGACATAAAGATACCCATGCAGCCAATAGGTACAAATATTGTGCTTGATGGACAAAATAAGAAGAAAACAATAGAATATATGATTCTTTATACGAGACACTAAGTTAAAGTAGTTTTTTGAAGTATTTCTTACATTGAGCTACTTATAACTGACTAAAATCCATTTTGGTCAAAGCTATTTTGAAGCTTACACCTGTTTTCATCAGACCGTAATAAACTCGCATCATAAACCACTGTAGTAGTTCAACAGATTCGGACTAGAAATTGTTTTTGAGTTAACTGAAATCCTTATTCATGGAACTGTAGCATTGTTCAGGTCGTCAGATCTTTCCCTTTTTTCCTTGTCACATCATCTGCCTATTAAATAGCAATTAAATAACTGATGATGACACTGTCCTTATGCTGTTGAATATGTCACTTTCAGATGCATTGTATGCTCACTCTCCCTTATAAGTAACATTTGCGTTCGCTACTTCTATTTTTTTTTGTCTTGCAGTGATTGTGATAGAGGTATCTGTGGAATGCAATTTGGCATGTTAACTCGCTCACTAATTACTATTCAGTAAGTAATTTAGTAGCTAATATTTTAATGACTAATTACAGTACACTATAGTATTTAATGACTAATTACAATATCCTAATATTTTAATCACTCTAACAGGAAGGGACATTGGAATGTTTGGCACTGGGTTGAGCAAAAGGATCTGAAGTTACAGTTTACTAGTCTTAATGAACACAAAATTGTGAAAGGCAAGAGACTTAAATATCGGTCTGAGCTTATATCACTTGGAGTTTCCTGGTTAGTCACCAATCTTTTCCTTATTTTGATATTTGTTAGCCCTAACTAATAGTATGGGAAGGAAAATGATGAAAGAAGAGGAATCGATGGAGCTACTATTGTTCTTTTATTCAAACCGACACTGTATCAAATTGACGTTAGCTGGCAATATTAGCTATTGCCTTAGAAATGATGTCAGGGAGGACAGTTTTAAACATATTCTAGAATATGGCTGACATCATTTGATATGATTTTAATAATATTCGTATTTTTAAACATCTCAGCACAGGCAAAGTTGTAGCGAGTGGTGGAACTGGTGATACATTCTTAGTGTATGCAATGACTGGAACAGCTGCTGGTCCCCCTATTGCTGTCCATTGGAACCCTGCATGTTCGCGCAATTCAAATTTTTGTTATGGCGAAGTTCGATGCATAAAGTTTAATGCAAAGGTACATTCTTTACTTTTTTTGTTGGAGTAGAGCAAGAGCAAGATCAAGGCAAAACAATTAAACAAATCATATCAGCCAGAGCAATAGGTCAAGAACAAACTTCAACCTATTGCTCTGAGGACAGTACAAACAAAACAATAATCAGCAGCTCATCACATAAACAAACAAATAATAATTAAAAGAAATTGCTGAATTGCTCATTACTTACTAGGATTTTTTTTATTTCTATCTCTTATTGCTAATTGCTCATTACTTTTTTAACTAATTACTTCAATATGATCCTCTTTTTGTGCAGGAAGGTGCAAACTTGCAGATAGCAACGGGAGGTGATAATGGATTTATCCATATTTGGGCCCTCAAAAAGACTAGCAGCAGAAGCAAAGAAAAGGTGGATATAACTCCAGACCGCCGTTATGAACATAAGTACTATTCTAATCATCTCCAACCAGAGAAAATCAAGATTCCAAGTACTTCCGATGATGAGGAGGACGACGAGGACGTTGACAAAGAGGTGGTGAGGGAAGGCCCTTTCGAGGTGGTCGTGGAGTATGTGGATAAGGAGGTGGTCAGGGTGGCACAGAAACCAAAGTTTTATCAGATTAGAGAAGATGCTGAAGCCATTTTGGAAATCATTAATGGAGGATATGATCTACCAAAAGAACAGATCAAACTTCTGTGCGAAAAAATTATCAGTGCAGATGATGAATGAACCAGGTAACAGCATGCATTGACATTGCCATTTACGCGACTTGCATCATATGGTACTAATATTTGCATAGCTATAATATAATTCTTTTCTTCCACATGCATAATAGATGGAAACTGAATCAACTCAAATGTAATGTAATTTAGTGATGGCACATTTTATAGTTTAAAGTTAATTACATTGGTTTCAAAACAATTCATTTTCTTGACGGAATATCTCAGGGGAGGCTTTCCCTAGGGGTCTAGTTTTTTTTAACCCTTTTATCAGAATTTTCTTTTATTTTTAGCACTTTTCACCAGTACATAACATTAGTAAGTAACAGAGTCGTACTCTGCTCTAATTGGGTTAGTGCTTAAGACATCCTGTAATGGCTCTGTATGCCATGCATCATGCTTGCTATAATATCTTCTTATAGCATGTTTATTGTGAAACATCCTGTTTGGTGTATGTGTTTTGCTGTGCTGTCCTGGATAGTCATTTTAGTATCACACAGTTTTGTGTTGTCCTGGTTAGTCGTTTTAATAGCGCACACAGTTTTGAGTTTGACAGAGTGAAAAGTGGAAGAAGAAATTGCCTATAGCCCTATTGGGCATCTTGGACATTTGAGATAGTATAATAAAATATACAGTATTAGGTAGCTGTCTCATGCAGTCCTCATAAATATTAATGTTTTTTTTGGCATTTCCCCATCCAACATTTAGTATAGTTGTTTACAGTATCTCTGTTTTTCTATGTGCAGGTTTTGCATGGCAAACAACAGCGTGAGATGAATATCAAATCATCACTTGTACCTAGCTAATTCATGGGCCACAAGAAGTGGCGAACATAGAGCACAAACTAAGTGTACTCGATGTCCAGACCTAACCATTGTTAATTAGATTCGCGTACATTTCACGTAGGAAAAGGTATTGGAGACATCCAAAAATCTTTGTTTTGCCGTTTTCAGGGGGTCTCTATGGGCACTTGGTATTTCAGCCGAGCACTTGAACTAAGACATTGGTCCTCTATGGGCACTCGCATTTCAGCCGAGCACCTGAATAAGCCATTGATGTGCGCAAGTAGTTTGATGTCTTATTTTCTATTACCTAGCCCAAAAATGCAATTGATTGATAACTTTTTTGGAACGTTACTTTTTTTTTTCTCAATACCTAGCCCAAAAGTGCAATTGATTGATACCTTTTTCTGAATGTTACCTTTTTTTTCCTCAAAGAGTTTATTATGCAATGAACAAATGTGATTTTATTGCAAAGACGTCTTCCTTGATAGATTCGAGAGAATATTTAGGATGTTGTATCCTCAAGAATGTTCCCTGCTTTTAAAACTGTGGCATTTAAGTTGATTAATTAAAAATGAACTAGTTAGCTACCACTAAACGTCATATATTTGAAATCTGACTGACAAGTTTAATTCACGTGCCTAATCAAACTTGACACTTTGATTTGCTAGTTTGATGTAGAACGTGTATTGGGTAGGCTTAGTGATGATAAGGGCCTTTGTTTCATTGTTTTCATTTTTGTCTTTAAAGTGTATTTGAGGCAAATCCACGCGCCGCCTTCCAACTGGCAAACCAAACTCGTGAGTGCATGGACGGACCTAGCGGGCTAAAAGGCCAAAGGGACTGCAGCCCAAGTTGACTTGGCCAAACTAGGCAAGCAGAAACGGAAACGCCCGAATCCCAAAACCCTTCGGAGGCCATTCCCCGCTCCCCAATCCAGAGTTCCAGATCTCTCGGTTGATTGATGCGGCGGCGATGGTGCGCGAGCTGCGCGTCGACGCCTTCTACGCGCGCCTCCGCGCGGCCGCCGCGGCGGCGGGCTCATCGTCGCCGCTCCTGATCCTCCCATCCGCTGCCGACGCCGACTCGCTCTGCGCGGTGCGGGCGCTCCTCTCCGCCGACTCCGTCCGCTTCTCCGTCTTCCCCGTCGCCTCCGCCGCCGCCGCCGCCAGGACCCTCCTCGCCTCCTTTTCCGCCTCCGCGCCGCTCTGCCTCGTCGTCGTCAACTGGGGCGCGCACCGGGACCTGCGCGCCGTCCTGCCCGAAACCGCTACCGCCTTCGTCGTCGACTCCCACCGCCTCGTCCACCTCCACAACCTCTGCGCGCGCAACGGCCGCGTCGTCGTCCTCTTCACCGCCGACGACGAGCGCGCCGCGGACCTCCCCTACGACTTCGACCTCACCGCGCTCGCCGATGACCCCCTCCGCGCCGCTTCCGGCTCCGACTCCGACTCAGAGGACTCCGACGCCGACGAGGATGTCCGCGGCGGCGGCAGGAGGAAGAGCGCCGGCTCTCCGACGACGTCGACCCCGTGAGGCTGTTCGGGAGGCTGCGGCGGGAGCACCGCCTCGGCATTCCACGGCAAGCCGTCGGGGCGCCTCATTTATGTACGATCTCGCCCACGCGCTGCGCCGCAACACCAGCGAGCTCCTCCGGCTCGCCTGCGTGTCGCGCTCACCGACCAGTTCGTCCACGACAGCATCACCAGCGAGCGGTACCAGGCGGCGGTCATGGAGCTGGAGCAGCACGTCAACGGGTCGGGCAACCTCGACCCGTCCGGCGCCGGCGCGGTCGTCACGCTCAAGGACGGCACCAAGGTCCGCGCACCCGAGGCGTCCCGCATCGCGTACGAGGACGAGCTGCGGCTCATGCTGCTGCGGGAGTGGGGTCTCTTCGACTCCATGCTCTGCTCCTCCTACGTCGCTACAAAGCTCAAGACGTGGACCGACAACGGCCTCAAGAAGCTCAAGCTGCTGCTCGCCAGGATGGGGTTCCCGCTCGCCGACTGCAAGAAAAGCTTCCAGTACATGAGCATGGAGGTCAAGCGCAAGATGCGGGACGAGTTTGAGCGCTTGCTGCCTGAGTACGGCCTCACCGAGTTCGACTACCGGAGCTTCTTGAGGGTACACGGGTACAGGTCCAAGGTTTCGGCTGCAGACGTTGTGTATGGTGTCACGGCGTTGCTTGAATCGCTGAATGCCGAGTCCAATGGCTCAAAGGAGTCTTCTGCTGCCAAGCAGTTTTGGGCTGCATACTCAGCATTGTCGCTGAGCAATGTTGATCAGTTGCAGAAAGGGATGCAGTCTGCAATTGAGATTCAGAGGGCGATTTTGAGGCAACGAAGCTCAGCCATTACTAAGACAGGGGTTTGTACGGAGTGCCAAGAAGTTCCGGTGGGTCAAGCTTGATGACCCTGTGGACACTAGCAAGCTTTGCCACCCACAGGCTCTTACCAAGTTCTGCTTCTTTCTGATGGATGCGCTGAAGGAAGAGGTGCGAGGATGAAGCCGCTAACACTACGGGAAACAGTAAAGTTGCCGAGTGTTTTCTATTCGCCGAGTGCATTATCTCGGGCACTCGGCAAAGGACGTGTTTGTCGAGTATCAAAATTAAAACACTTGGCAAATATTATACACTCGGCATAAATCCTATTTGCTGAGTGTCAAATAAAAAACACTCGGCAAACTCGCAGCCGACACTCGGCAAATAGCTGACACTCGGCAACTCTTAACTACGTGACCGGCACGTGCGGCGTCCGTTAGGGGTGTGCCGGACGTTAGTTCTTTGCCGAGTGTCCGCCGTCGACACTTGGCAAAGATTGACTATTTACCGAGTGTTTTCTAGGACACTCGGCAAACATGACTCTTGTAATAAGTGCCATTTGAGGTATTAAAGTAACTATGAGAATTTAGAAAGAAATCCAAAAGAAAAAGAAAAGAAATTGGCAAAAAGATCAAATTCGGCCAAATGTTAACCGAAATTTGAATTTATAATTTGAAATTCAGAAAAATTTGTCCAACATGTGGAATACAAGTGTGAGATTATTTGGAAGTAAGGGATCAAAAATTTGGAGCTAAATTGGTGCCAAATATCACAAAGAATTAGAGAAAGAAAGAGAAAAAGAGAAATGTTGTTTACTATTCACCGTCCGAAAACAGCAATCCAGAAAAACAGCAGCAGAGTCTGTTTTCAAAATTAATTTCCGGAGAATTTTTCAACTAAGTGCACCAGGACAACTATACC
This sequence comes from Setaria italica, assembly GCF_000263155.2. Taxonomy (NCBI): domain Eukaryota; kingdom Viridiplantae; phylum Streptophyta; class Magnoliopsida; order Poales; family Poaceae; genus Setaria; species Setaria italica. The sequence goes on from NC_028458.1 coordinate 57,944,018, forward strand.
ATCTTGAAGTGTGAACTTTGGGCTACAAGATTTGGGTGTTGTTGGCTAGGATCAGTAACAGGAAGGAAGTCAAATTCCAGCCCAAATTCAGCACAAACCCACAAGTTAACTGAAACTCTGAATTTTGACTAAGTCTGAATAGCAGCAGGGCATCAACTTGGAGCTCGAATTCAGAGCAATGTAGCTAAAGGGAGGTATTTGTTCATGAGCAAAATGGAACATTGGGACATAGTAGGACATGTTTAGGGAGAAGTTGGATTGGAAAAAACAAGGTTTAGGCCACTAAATTGGGTTAACAATTGAGATCGACACCACTGTCGATAGCTGACGAACTGAATCTCTGATTCAGTCAAATTCAGAACCAATTCGAGCAACATCTCCAAAATTCCATCGGTTTGATGATTATCTTGGGATGGAGCCAAAATAAAAGATGGAGGATTTGAGTTTATCTGTAACTTTCTTTAAGCATCTGCGCGCCGTCGGATCAAAGATCAACCACGACACGGTTCTGAAGGTCACGAGCGGTGACAGGGCTCCAGACGTGTCGCCGCCGCCGTCGTCGGTCGACCGCCAGGGCAACTAGCTAGGCCACCTCCTCACCACGCAAGCCTACGGGTAGGCCACGGTGTTGTCCATGCGAGGGGTGAATCGCTTGAATAGTTACTGTTCCCGCGCCACCGTTTCACTGCCTCCTCTTTTTACCGTCGCCCGCTCTCCTCTGTCAAGCGTCACCGCCGAGCAAAAATTCCGCCGCAACATCTCATCTCTCGTCGATTCCTCTCACCCACTCCTCCACAGACACCCTAGCTACACTCCAGGCCAGTCGTTGTCCCACATCCTTGCCGGAGTAACCGTGCTTGCCGCCGCTTCTGTCCGCCGCCATCGCGCCGCCCGCTCACGGTGAGAACCATCTTGCGCTATCTCTCTTTCTTCCTGAGTAGTTGTAGTCGAGTCCTTAGGGTCCTAGGATGGTGTAGGGGTAGATGTTTGAGTCGGTTAAGTCGATATCGCAAGAAGCCACGGCCGGCCGAGGGAGTCGCCGCCTGTCGCCGTGGAGGGGATGGCTCCGGCCATCTCCCGGGGAGCTGTTGCCGCGCACAGGGTCGTGTAGGTGTAGAGATGGTGTCGCGACCTAGTCCCGCCGCCGGGAGGGCGCCGGCCGGCGAGCCGCGCCGCCCCCTGTCTCGGACGCGTTTTGGCGGGAGGTAGAAGAAAGCGCTAGGCGCTCGGGCCCACGCGTTAGAGGCGACGGAGGGAGGAAGGAGGCAGGCCAGAACCGCGCGATCGGTTGCTGGGCCGCGGCTTAAAAGCCCAGTGCCGCGCGCGGATGAGTAAAGGAGAAAAAGGCCGGGCGCGCGCAATCGGTTGTTGGGCTGGTGCGTCGGAAGCCCAAAAGGCCGGCACAGTCGACCGCGAAAGAGAGGGCCGGAGGCCGGAACAGCTCGCGGGCCGACTTCGCGGAAGAAAAAGAAAAAGAGGCCGTGGGCCGGTGTTGGGCTGCAGCGAAAGAAAGAAAAAGAAAATCGACCCGTGGGGCCCGTCGGGGGGAAGAAAAGGCCGGCGGGTAGATTGAATAGGGAAAGGTGGGGTCCGCGCCGTGGGGCCTAGCGTGCGTGAGAGAGTGTAGAGCGTGGGTGAGTAAGAAAAGTTTTTCGGGTGAATTTCGGGAAAATTTAGATTTCCTTTAGCAAATTAATTCGTTTAAATTCGTTTACACCACTTTAATCACAGAAATTTGTAGGAGTGTCCAAAATTAGTGAAACCAATTTTGTTAGGCTTATTTTATTTTCCTTTATGCATTAAAATTTTTACACCCTAGGAAAATAATAAAAATTTGGGTATTTATTTAATGCCTTCCTTTTAAGGTAATTAAATAAATACTTAATATTTATAAAATATATAAAATATGAATAATCCTTTATCAATCACAAATAATTCTTAACCCATAGGAAATTAGATTTTCAAGTTAGAAAATATTTACCACTTTTTCTAAAAGTAAAAGAAAAGCTATAGGAAGGGTTAAATAAGAAAAATAAAAGTATAGGTTAATCTTTTTAGATTTTTGTGTGTTGGCTTGCAACTTTGTCATGATAAGTCGTATAGTCCTTGTTGGCTTGCAACTTTATCATGAAGGAAAGTTGTATAGTCTATTATTCAAAAAGTTTGCATTCTAACCCCCTGCATGTATATGTGCCGTAGATCCAGAAGCACCGGAAGAAGATTACTGGGAATTTTCAGAAGGACCCTTGGAGTCCGACGAAGTGTTTGAATTTGTTCCCTGTGAAGAAAATCCGTCGGCTTCTACTAATCTTTTTAGCGAACAAGGCAAGCCCCGGTGCATTTATACCTATCTATTTTGGAATCGTTATTTCATATGACTAGTTATAGGTTATTTGCTTATTGTATGCACTAAGTCTAGGAGTTGATTGAAACCTATTGTTGTGTATAATCATGCCTTGAATTAAGGACATCTTACTGGGTATGGGACCAGTAAAGCCCAGTAGATTAGTAAATGCTTACTTGCTTACATGCTTGGTTTACCAACCTTAAGGAAAACTCTTAAGTCATACATGTTGCTTATGAAGGATAATTTCATATGACTAGTTATAGGTTATTTGCTTATTGTATGCACTAAGTCTAGGAGTTGATTGAAACCTATTGTAACTTTTGATTAAGTGATAAGCATCTGATCACTTACTGGGTATGGGACCAGTAAAGCCCAGTAGATTAGTAAATTCTATGATCAGGAATGCTTCGTACCCGCGCTTGACGTGCTAGAGATTGGCAGGGGTGTAGCCTGAAACTCACATGGAGATCAGGCCAGACGTGGGGTCCCATGTGGGGGTGCATCCCTGGGTCCGGGTAGTCGTATTCCTAATCATTGACTTTGCTAATCGAGAGGTTGTTAGTACGACCTGGATAGTCATATAATGCTGGTGATCAGGGTACTCTCCTGTAGGATGTAATTAGATCCGGATCGCCGCAATTCTCGGTTAGGAATGCACTTGATCGCTGTTAAGCATCGTAGTATAAACTCATGCGATATAAAATCTCCTGTTGTCAAGTAATGTATGATTTAACAGCTATGATTGCTTTTACTTCTGTTATCATCTAGAATGGTTAGGTAATGACTTAACTAAAATAAAAGATAAAACTAAGGCCTCACTCGTAGTAAGCTTTTTCGGCAAAATTGTGTCAACCAAGCACACCCAAAGGCTGACATGCATTCCAAAGAAAAGCTATTATATTGGTTAGTCGGGTAAGACTTGCTGAGTACCCCGTACTCAGGGTTTTCCCCTTGTGATTATCTTTCAGAAGCTCCACAGGAGGCTACCGAGGAGGGGACCCCGAAGCCCTAGGGTATTGACCTGAGTCTCACAATACCCTAGAAAACAGTTTATCGACGCATCTTCTCCTGAACTATTTATGTTTAATCTTAGAGCTTGTCTAACACTGCATCACTAAGTTTGCCTCAACTTATGTCTTGTAATAACTCGTACCTCTTATTTATGTATGTAAAAATGTAATGTTTGTTGATATTATCCCATCGCTGATATTATCCTGATATATGGTTATGAAACACGTCGTGGATCCTTCGAGGAGTCCTAGGGACACTCGACGGACTACCGGACTTATGCTGTTTTAGGTGCGTTTCGGATAATTGCCGTTCTGACGGCAATTAGGCGCACTTAAACCATCTTAAGTTGGACGGTTCCGCCACAACTCTTTGCCGAGTGTTTTTTGCGACACTCGGCAAACATGAATATGTGCCGAGTGTTTTTTGCGACACTCGGCAAAACCGAAGCAATTTTTCCCTCCTCCACCCTCCAAACTTTTTGTACTCCGCACGTATGACATTTGGCACTGCATGTTAGAAGGTGGTCTATTTCTTGACCTGTTTGCTATATTGGATGAATTAATTTCATTTAGAGTAATTTGTTGATTTAAGTCAAGTTTGAACTGCAAGTGATTGGAATAATGGAATAATATGAGTGGAAAAATTATATTCATGTTAATGAGTCCGAATTGAGGTCTCATCCGGGAAATGAAAAGAAATTTTGAACATTTTGTTAAGAAAACACGACCACGAGCGTGCTTGAATGATTTTTTAATTCTCAAAAATACAAACGAAGTTTGAAAATCACGAGATTTGCCAAGATGCTATGATTTCATATGTGGAGGTTGTGGTAAAAAATTGAGAAGGTTTCGCACAAATTTTGACATATGATGCTTAGAAATCGAAGCACCTCCGGAGAGGATTCGTAGAAGTTGGAAGGATCCTGTAAGATTTTGAGTCGAATGGATACTTGAATTTGGCATTGAGTTCAAAAATTTTTTTATAGGCCATAGATAACATAGATTGATTCATGTCAAATTTTGTGATTTTTTCGGATCCATTTGATAATTTTTATTTATTAATTGCAATTATATAAATTTAATAGATATAAATTCAATATGAGCTATAAATCCATGAAATAATGGAATAATATTAGTAAAAAAATGAAATAGGCATTGTTTAGTGAACTTGACTAGGTTTTTGCAAAGTTTACAGACTTTAAATTACTAAAACATATTAGTGAAAGTTTACACATGAAATATAAGCGTACTTTGCCGAGTGTCGCATTCGAGTGTCAAGCCTCGGACACTCGGCAAACATTTCCGTGGGCCCACTTCCCAGCGACGGTACCGTTTGAAAATCCAAAAAAAAATAAAAAAGGCCTTTGCCGAGTGCCCGCGATCTAGCACTCGGCAAAGCCTGGAAAATCCAAAAAAAAAATAAAAAAGGCCTTTGCCGAGTGCCCGCGATTTTCTGAAAGGTTATGGCGGAATTTTTGTATTATATGTCATATCTCCGAATTTTTGCTACATGGGTTTTTGAATGGAATACCACATAGTGGTTTTTCAAATCATAAACCAATGTGGCATGATTATTTCTCCTTATTTTCAAATAAGGTTTAAAAGAGTTTTTTATGGCATATCTATCCATATATATTCCTCAGATTTTTCTCCTAGGCCCCGTTTGGGTCCCTTCATTTTGAAGTAATTGGAATCTATTTAATGGAGTAGGCTAATTTATGTTGGAATGTGGCATTCCACAACTTTCCAAAGTTTAGATATAAGCCTATCTTAAATTCATGGGGTGGGAGATGAAAATTGATTCTATAGATTATGGTTATTAGAATGGAATTCAATTCTTATAGCACGCTCTTGGACTCGCTTCTCTATAGTAGAAGTGCAGCATATAAGTATCTCTCCCATATCACCAACTATAATATACAACTATATTCCATGTACAATTATATTAGCTTAATTAATTTGTGTCTAAATTATGATTATTAGGATGGAATTCAATTCCAATGATCCAAACGGGGCCATAGAGTTTTTTGAAAAAATTCAGCTGCATTGATCTTAAGAAAGATTCGATCAGGGGGAGTGTTATGAAACGACACCTTCACCGACGAACGCCTTTTCTAAAGATGATCCCATCCATTGATTCTAGAGATTATGATTGGGATTAGCAGTTACTTATGTCACCAAAGGGACATTATCCTTTGGCAAATGACGGTGTGATTAATGATTGCCTATATATTCAAGAAGAGGCATATTTTGAACACAACCTTTTCACATGTATAATTACTTTTTGTAGGTCAACTTCGAGGGGATCAAACAATTGAACACAACCTTTCACATGTATAATTACTTTTTGTAGGTCAACTTCGAGGGGATCAAACAAATCCCCACTTGCATTTCTATTCCACAGAGACCGGTGGGTGGAAAGGCAAAGCCTTCTCAGGGTTACATAGGGTTTAAGCGGGTGGGGGGGGGGCATTTAGATTACGTAGACAACGTTTGTCCCCACTTCCTAACCAGAGCTTCTTCCTTCCTAGGAATGTGGCAGCTCCAGGATCTTGTCGATTCCTTGCATGCTAAGGTGAGTCTGATGTCAGGGGCTAGCCCCCGAAGATAACATCATTCCTGTGCTTCTAGGGCCATGTTTAGTTGCCCAAGTTGGGACCTCCCAACTTGGGAGTTACTGTGCAGCCGAAATTTGGCTTGCATGCCAAATTCTGGAGCTCCAAACTGGTGCCCCCCCAAACTTTGCAATACACTGTTGAATCATTATAGCAGGCACTGTTTCACCATTATAACACAATTCAGCATTGGCCCATGCATGTTGTCCTCCAAAAAATGCACTGAACCAGGCCAAATGACAACACAATTCATTGTTGTTTCAACAACAAAACTTCAAGGAAAATATTCTCAAGTGCACCGCAAATAATTACAGATTCACAACACAGAAAATTGTTACAGAATAACAACTCCGAAAATTATTACACCGAATCACAAAGTACACAAACAATTATATGTCCTCAAACACAAATTATTCAAGACCTAGCAAACAAATGTTCAGCAAGCATGTCTCGGAAAGCATTCATGCTTGCCATGTCCGCACTCTCCGGCGCAGGCACTGTTTCCGGCTGATCCTGAGTGCCTTCAACAGGCACATAGTTAATGTTGCTATCCACTATACCAAAGTGACTATCAAAGTCACCATTAATCCTAATGAAGTTGTGCAATGCCATGCATGCACATATAATCCATGTCTGTGTTTCTGGTGGATAGGCCGGGATGTCCAACAATATGCGCCACTTCATTTTCAACACTCCATACGCCCTTTCGATCACATTTCTAAGAGATGAATGGGAAAAGTTGAATGCCTCCTTCATACCTTGTGGTTCTGGCGCGTTTTGAAAGTCTTGGATGTGATACTTGGTCTGGCGGTAAGGAGCTAGGAAGCCGGTGCGGTTTGCATACCCCGAGTCCACCAAGTAGTATTTCTCTATAGGAACAGTAGATACCTGTAAGTTTACAATGGTTGTATTAGAAAACACTAGTGACCTAGAAACAGTTGTGTGTACCTCTAGGTGGCTTTGGGAACTTGTCGCTGTAAGTTGTCATTGCATCGTCAAACACCCTCATGTCATGCACTGAACCCGGCCACCCAGCAAGCACAAATGTGAAAACCATATCCAAGTCACAAGCGGCCATGACATTCTGGGTTGTCTTGCCCTTCCTACACATGTGCTGCATAAACATTGCACTTGGCACTACTACAGGGATGTGAGTGCCATCTATTGCCCCTATGCAACCCTTGAATTCAGGGTAGAACCTATTGTTTTGCAGCCTAGGATGCATTGTTCTAAACTCTGGGTCCCTAGGTTTAATGATGTCGGCAGATAGGTCTACCAGACAATTGAGGACTTTGTAGAATAGCCTATGAACAGTGGCTAGTGACCTCTCAAATATGTCCTCTGCTTGCCTAACAGATTGTGGTGCCCCACATATCCAAAGGAACAATCCTAGAGCCTCAATAGTGCTAGATTTATTTGATGCAGTCAGCCCTACTCAGATGTCAACAAGTCATGCAGCCTATAAAACATGTGGGGGCTCATCCTTAACATGGTGTAGCAGGATGTTTCATTGGCAAGCTTGTTAACTACCCATTGCTCCCCAGTCAATGGTGGATTCCTATACGGTCCTCTATTGCAATACTTGTCGATATGAATAGCATATTCATACGTACCATAGATAAATGGTGCTTCATCATCGTCTAATACCACCAATTCCCAGAATAGGTCCCACCACTTGGCCAGCAACTTCTCCTCCTCCTCCTGGTCCTCGACCTCCTCCTCCACTTGGGCACCAAAATGAGCAGCAACATCCTGGGCATTCCAAAACAACACAGCACAAGTTAGCACAAATAAATTGGTAGCCACAATAGTAATTGCTGCTACCTTCAGTCAAATAACACCCATCTGAAGACAGAGGCAATAACTTTAACAAGTAACAACCAAACTGCTCTAATGCACAACCATGCTATTAATAACCATGCTGTTCATATAGGATTAGCCAACACAGTTCATCAAATGTTCATCCTCACAACATAAACAATACCAACACAACATAATTCAACAACAAGACACGACAGTAACACAAAAGACATGCCAAGCACACACAAAAGACATAGGGTCTGGTTTACACCGTAGAGGCATATTTCTTGATCATTGGCAGCCTTGCTTGAACAGGTGTGCACAGGAAGATGTTGCGTAGGTCATCATCCATGCAGATCTTGATGACACCATCCCAGAGTTGTCCTTCCATCAGGTGCACTCCAAGCTCTGTCGCTGAATCTGTCACAAGTTTCTGTTCTTGCTTCCTAGCCTCCTCTCGGTGCTGCTTCTTGTTCATCACATCCTCAACCTCCTTCATCTTACCCTCCAAGGCCCTTTGGATAATTGATGTCCTGTGATCGTAACTAGAGTTGAACCTTGTCATGTTGATGTGCATGTTCCGAACAGCACCGCCCTTGTTCTTCTTGCTGGGGCTTGTAGCAGTGCTGCGGAAGCTGCTTGAGCTCCTCTTGCTCCCACTGCTGACTGGGGTGGCACAGCTGCGAGGGGTGGCACAGTCCGCATCAGCAACATCTTCTTCATCGCTGCTGATGAAGTTGATCTGCCGGCTGACCCCTGAAACAAAGGACGTCTCTCCAGTCACTGCTACTCCACAGAACATGCGGTCCAGCTCGTCAATGTATTCTGGCCATCCATCCTTGAGATCATACCACTCCGCGTGCCCCTGCATTGCAAATATCAATACACAAACATTCAGTAGCCACGACAGGAAGGAAAGGAGTACATATGCGGTGTTCACATATCACTAACCCTGCAATTTTTGTGCCACCAGTTATCACTAGCAATCACAGAGCCATCTTCTCGGTGCCCCAAGCCTGTGCACTTTGTCCGCAGATCTTGGATGAACTGCCAAAGCAACTTCAACTGCCTGTACTTGTACCCAAACTGCTCGCTGTTCCTGAACTTGCCAGTCGCCGCTAGGAACTTCTCCTGAACATCTTTCTAGCCCCACTTGCTCATGTTGCCACTCTTGCAGTTACCCAACTCAATTTGTTGGCAGTACAGCTCACAAAAGAGCTGTGTATCCTCTTTTGTCCACTTGGCCCTGCTTGGCTCATTCTGTGCACAATGTAATTGAACAAGCAATGCATGAACTCCTATTGACAGTATCCATGACTAAGCAATACATTTGATGCACACCAGGGATAAATGTAATTGAACAAGCAATGCATGAACTCCTATTGACAGTAACCATGACTAAGCAATACATTTCATGCACACCAGGGATAAATCATGATCGAACAAGCAATGCAAGAACTCCTATTGACAGTAACTGTGAGTAAGCCATACATTTGATGCACACCAGGGTTTCATGTACGCGGCACCACATATACAGATCATGGAAGTACAGAGGGGGAGTGGGAGTGGGAACAAGTACCGGATTGTTCTCGGCTTCCACTGCTTGAGCCGTGCCACGACGTCGGGAACCGCGTGCCCTGGCCGTAGGACGCCGCTGACGAGGCAAGGGAGCCGTGGCCTGGACACCACTGCCGGAACCCTCTCCGCCGGGAGGGCCGACCCAGCTGCTGTCGCCTCCTCCAACTCGGTCGCCGGAGCGAAGGTGAAGCGTCCCTACATAAGTAGAGACTAAATGTGATACAAATATCAGTCCCAGGAGGCTGATAACACATTTATTCGACAGATAATTCAGTTGCCGTACAACTCCCGAGGGAGTGGGCGTGAAAGCCATGCAGCGATAAACAGTAAATAGATAACGGCGGCTAACCAAGCGACTGCCAAAAGACAGCACTCGGGACTACACGGCAGCAGCAGCATCTTGAGCAGGGCAACACCACAGGCAGCGTCGGGTGCGGACACAACCTCTACTCGCGGTCTTCTGCGACGAACTCAGGGTCTTCCTCTGTAGCAATGAAGCAAGGGTGAGTACTAACGTACTCAACAAGTCCAACCCCATCCACGGAGGGGGATACAAGCAAGTATATGCACAAGTATAATCAAGGGTAGGCTAAGGTTTAGTTTGCGGGAAAGCTAATTTTTACACATGCAGGGGATCATTTTCGGAAAGGTTTTAAAAGTTCCCTTAAATACCCGAAATACTGAGTGGGGTTGATCCTACACAAAGGATCCAATCTTTTATCGCTATCGGACTCCCCGTCCGTCATAGCGCACGGCACAACTGCCGGTCTCTTCTAAAATTTCCACACACACACACACACACACATACTCACTCATGACATTCTTGCCCAAACACTAGTTATGTGACCAAGCCGTAATTCGTCCAATTCCGTGGACACGGCTACCCGGATAGGTTTTAACTCTGCAGAGGGTGTACACTTTTCCCACAAGTAGGGTACCGTAACGCAATCACCTTAGTGACGGTACGGATCCTAACAAAGCCATTACCCACCTTAGCTAAGACTGGCTAGTTCTCGCGGAAACACCCAAGGGGTTCACGGCTCATTCAGGAGACCGTGACCGGGACTCAAGTCACCAAGATCTTAATCCTTTTCCGTGGGTTCCCGTCGCTCACCAGCACTCCTGAGGACTAACCATCCAGCTAGTGGGATTTATGCTAAGTCGTTGCCCATACAACGGTCGAGTGGTTGTACGATAGTGGAATTAGGCAAGATGACACATTAACTCGGTCCTTAATTATGACCGGATGGATATCTCCCAACATCGCTCAACCACCAAGGTACGAGCACAACGACTGGGCATCCCACACAAGGGACACCCATCCATCCCGTCCACACGTTTCTGTTCCCAACCCAAAAGCCATTAGTCTTACTTGGTCACACACACACCTTATTTTCCTGAACACATCATTGTAATAATGTTTGCATTTGAGTAACAGATTCCTAAGCGTTCTAACAGCGGCTATCAACTAAACAGAGCGAATCGTGTTTAGAGATAAGCATAGGATAACAAGGAATGTTCATAACAATCAAGGGGTGGCTATCCAACCATGTCTTGCGATAAAATAATATGCATTTTGTAAAACAGGCCAATAGGTTGTGTTTGAAAAACTAGGTATAAAGTATGCATCAAAAGGGTGAGATTGGACTTGCCGTCTTCAAAGCCTTCCGGGAGTTCCGGCTCGCGGTACTGGTCCTCGGGCTCGGGCTCGCGGTCAAACTCTTCCTCGGGCTCCTCCTCGGGCAATCCGCGATCTACGGCACACACAAACGGACACACAAATAAATAAAAGAGAAAACGGTTTTTAACCGGGAGCTCCGAACAGGAAATGCGAACGGAAAATAGGAAGGGGGATTATTCTTGGGAAATTTAGATATGGATCGGCGAAAGTATTCTGAAGGATGACGTGGTGAATTTTGGGATCAATTGGAGGAAGTTTGGCGCATGAAATGACGGGTTAAACAAGGATTAGGGGCTTAAACGGAGGTTTAGGGCTGATTTTTAATAAACCAGGGACCTATTTGTAATTTCTTTCGGAAGTGGAGGGGCTTATGTGTAATTTGGGGAAACTTGGGGGTCGGATCCAAAATCAAGGAAATCCTCTTCTTCTTCTCCAGGAACTTGGAGATGGAGAGAGAGAG
>NC_028458.1:57962700-57973643 GCF_000263155.2 Setaria italica
CTTAAATTGAGCCACCCCTCAGTATACAGTTAGTGCCGATAGGCTACTAGTACAAGTTAAAACAAAATTGTGCAAAGTGCAGTTCAAAAGGCTCAAGAATGGATGGAAGATAGGCCCATTAAGGCTCATGGATGGATGATAATATTAGGTTAGGTTTTAAGGCAGGCACGTACCAACATAGCAGCAGAGGAATAAACAGAAGTGCAGTTCATTAGGCTCAAGGCACACGAGCGTATCACTCTGCCCTGGTTGATTAAATAATCATCAATGGGATCAGCGCCACGCCTCAGCAACTCACACGTCAGGCCAGCCTCCTTGGCAATACACTTGAAACCATCGTTTTGGATTAGTACAATGACCATAAAAAAGTCGAGCAAAATAATCCATATACCATCCAACTGTTCAAGGCGAATTTGGGAGCTAATTTATCCTTCACAAAAAGGAAGCCACCGATTTCCTCCTAGGTTGGCCTACATCTATAATGCACCCAAATATTTCAGCTATTTTAGTAAAAAAGGTGCATGAACCAAGTTGGATAGTGCCAGACTGCCAGCCAAGCTACCCACATGCATACCAAATGAAACAATGAAAATTGAAGAACCGGGACAGATTTACCATCTTGCAGCTACTCCCTACTCCCTTCTCCCACAGGGTACACGCAGTAAACAAATACTTAAGCAATGCTTGACTAAAATAAAACCAAATGTCAGAAGATAGAAACACCATTAGTTGGTCTTTAATAAAACAAAACTGTGTACCAGAAAAAAAGAGGAAAACTCGACCAATGCAATTAATTTGTAGGTCATATTGAGGTTGTTGGTGATTACAATGTCAATCACATTGCAGTTTATAAAACTGCCCAAAGTATAAAGACCCAGCAGTTTTTTTAAGATCAACATCATCAGACTTGGCCACTGAACCTTTGTAACAATAAGTACAACTAGTAGCTTTCTGGAAGACAATGATAACTGAACATAGATGAAAATAAAATGGTTCAATTATAGTTGCGACAGATTTCTATTTCACCTAAATGTCCGGGGTGCAGAGAAAGGACTACATAACATTGCATGGTCAAATATAAGAGAAATGTTTGCTGTGTTACAGCTAGGCCAGGGGAGGAATGAACATACCAACAAAGCCGCACCAGAAACATCAGAAAAGCTGCTTTTATCTGCTGTGTGGACCACTGAGCGTGCATGCTCCTGGATCAGGCAACTCAGAATGATTGATCTCCGTATCATCAAGCTCGTCTCCTGTTCACGTGTCACCCAGAGCTTCAACTCAGATACAAGTTGCTTCTCATTGCTGAGACACTGCTTAATTGAAACCATCAGACAGTCAGTCACACAATCGATCGATCATCAAAATTTAAGTTAGGAAAAAAGACAAGCCAATGGATATAAACAAAAAATTAAACAGGAGCAGGATATAAAAACTGGTGGTTTGGTAAAGGGGCACGCAGGAGGTTTACTTACAGTCTCAGCGAGAGCAGATATGCTCGTGTCCGTAGTAACTGCGTGCACATTGCGACGGTGATACTCTTCAAGGTATGTGATATAGACAGACAAAGACACGGAAGTCGCCTTTGGTAGCAGTCTGTCCCATCCCCATAATTTCTCCAAGAGATCTTTCCGAACAAGTAAATAAAAAAAATACACAACAAGAGGCGAGATGATTATTGAAGTTTGTCGAACAAATCCATATAGTACATTGGGAAATCTAACAAGTAATAATGATCAGTACAATAGCAAGTAGGGTAAAGGCAAGGCAACGTATGTATAACAGCAAGAAATCGGTTGCCTTCAATAATGAAGGACTAAAGAATGATAACCAGCTATGGATCCTAAACTTTACCATGGTACTTGACAATCTTTGGCTTCGGCATAAAGTACTCCTCTTCCTCCATCTGCATCTGTTTCCCTTTCTCCTTCATCTCCATCTCTATCTGTTTCTGCATCTCATCTGTTTGATGAGACGACTAAATACTTCTTTCCGACTCTTCTTTGCTGCGTTCCGCCACATCTTCTTTCCTGGGATTCGCCACGACCAGCTCGTTGAGACGCCCCGCTGAAGGGTAGCCGTGGGACTCCATGGTCGTGGCCTGGGTCCAAATTTGCGGCGCCTCCCGGATGCAAATACGACCCCGATCTGATCTAGGGTTTCCCACACCGATGTTAAATGCAGGAACGAAAGGGGGGACGGAGAGGTGGGAGAGAGGAGGATATATGTATATTAGAAGGTGGGACTCGGGAGCGACATCGGCCGTCGGATGCGTCGAACGGACGAGATCACCTCGCTATTAGTTGGGCCTGCGGGTTCAGGAACCCTAGCGAAGAAATGCAGGCCAAGGCCCGGGTTTCAGAACTCAGGCCCGTGCGACGCCTACAGGGAGAAGGTGGATCAGGCCCAATGCGACCTGCCCCGAGAAATTTATTGGGCAAGTGAAAAGGGGTGAAAAAGGAGGCATTTTCTGAGTACCGTTAAAAATTCGAAATTGTATTCTCTGAGTGCTATCCAAACCGTTCACTTCCCTTAATTGACACTGTACAAAATTTCTGTTTCCCTTATGTATTTCTACTACATTTTCTAGTAGACATGCACGTACGACACGCACATGGATATCAATACAAAACCCATACATAAAGGAGGAACTATAGTTGGCATTAAATCCTTTTTTTCACGTCCAAATTAACCGGTATATACTACTGTAACACCCAGTGTTATTAAAAGCCTAAGAAGGTAATTTAGAGATTAATGATGAATTTGGATGCAACAGAGGTATTATGGACCAAAGTCAAATTTGGGTCAAATTTGACCAAAGATTCGAATTCAAGTTTCATTATTTAAAAATTTCAAAGGACTCCCACAACCAAGAGTTGGGTGACAACTTGAGAAATGGAATTTTTAATCTATGGTTAACCATTGCAGAAGTTCTTAGCCCAAGAAACACAAATTTAAATTCCCAAATTAGAACTCAAAGAGGGAACAAGTGATTATCGAGCTATCTGTCGAGAACTGTATGGCAGAGCACCCGGGGTGTTAAAAACACTCAAGAATGGCCAAGAACAGGATATGACAAAGATTTGGGGGTTAATGAGCTTTTATGGCCAAAGTCAACTTTTGGTCAAATTTTAGCCAAAAATGCCAAATAAGAGCTTCAAATTCAGAAAAAGTTGACAAATGCATGAATTTGGACCTTATGGATATTTGGAACTCAAAGAGACCATTTGAGAAGCAAATGGACTTTAAATTGTCCAAAAATCAGAAATGGAGGATGTTACTGTTTACTAACTGGATATAGGCATAAATGCCTTTGAAAAACAGTACTAAATGAAATGAATTTTGATTCAAGAGATTTTGAAGAAATCCTATGTGGACTTTTGATTTTATGGGCAAAATGGAACTTTCATATTAAGCTTAGCATGATCTCCAAGTTTGGCATGAAATAATTGGCATTTGAAGTGTTAAGTGGAAATTCAAGATTTAATTGGAGAAGGGGGTGCTGTTCTGTTAAGAAGTACAGACAGTCAGTGCAAATTCAGTTTAGTGAAAAGCAAGAAATGGCAGTTAGCTTCAGAGCTAGATTTGGAAGAGAAAAAGAAGGATTTGACTTTTGAAATGAATAAGATAAATGTAGAGAAATAGGTTATCTACAACTTCTATAAAGGAAGTTTTGAGAGTTTAGGTGAAAAAAATGGAGTAAACACAACCTGAACCTTCAGCTCAGAAAAATTGACAGTTCTGTCAATACTGGAGGAATGAACAGTAACAGTCAGTTTTGGAAGCAAATTTCGAACCCTTAGAGTCAAAATCAGCAGAAACTCCAAATGTATCAAAGATAGTCACAAATATTTCCTACAACTTTGTTTAAGGGCTCTGAGCAAGACTCTATTGAATTTTAGCCACGAAAATCGACCTGAAGAAAATCTGTCAAAAGGCTTAGCTGTTAAAAAGGGAAAAGTAGCAGTCAGGTTCAGAAGGAAATTCTCCTCGATTGGTTGGGAATCTGAAGGAGGTGTAATAATATGAATTGAAATTCAGCAAATTTACTACAACTTTTATAAAGGGACTTTTGAAAGAGCAGTTTGGATTTTTGTCGTAACTGGCTGTTGAAGTTTCTGACAGCAAGGTTCAAAAGGAGAAAAATTCAGTTAAGTTGAAGTTCAATGTCCAGAAAAGTTCAGAGACATTTTTCACGAGGAAGGGGCGAGATTCAGCCAAAAGTGCAAATCTATGAAAGGTAGAACTTTGGATTTCCTCCAACTTTCATAAAGGGTGTTTTGGATGTGTTGCTGGCCAAAGAAAGCAATGAATTCAAATTTCTTTGGAGGCTCAAAGTTAGAACTTCATGCTGTCCTCAAAAACAGTGCTGCTTAGCAATCTTTGGTGCAAGTTTTTGAAAAAAAATCTAGTGTGTAAGAGATGGGTTCTTATGTGCAAAATGGAACCTTTGTTGTATGTTGAACTAATATCAGTGGAAGTTGGGCAAGATAAAGTGAGTTTGGGCAGTTAAAATCGAACCCAAAGTGGAGCAAATGGCTCTGCCGAGAGGTCTGACGAAACTGAATCGTTTGATTCAGTTACAGTCTTGATTTTGTCAGAAACTTTGGAGCTCAAATTCACGGTCTTAGAGCGATCCTCTCAACGCGAAGCAAAAATAACAAATGGAGTGCCTGGGATTCTCTATAAGTTTGTCTAAGGGAGATTAGAAAGTTTGGATTGAAAATTCGACGAATTTTGGGCCTGAAATTGTCGGTTGGAAAAAAAGAAAGAAAGAGGAAAAGAATGGGGGGCAGAGAGAATAGAGGCGCGCGGCACCTCTGTGCGCCAGCCAGCACGATGAGCTGAGCCACGTCCAGTACGCCGGCGAGCTGAGGTGGCAGCCATGCGTGGTGAAAAGCTTCAAGAAGTACTGCTCCTGCCCTTGCTCTTATCCGTTTCTTTTATGTCACCATTCTTTTCTTCTCCCGGCCAAGAGCAGAACACAGCTAGCGCCAGCTCCCTCTGATTTTTCTTTCTTGCACCGCAGCACCTGCTCTCTTTGCCCTCTCCTTCTTCTAGCGCAAGCTTGAGCCATCCCTGTCTCCTTTTTCCTCCAGCGCAGGAAGCAAAGCAGCGCAGCAAACAGCACAGCAACAGAGCAGCTCCTGGCCTCCAGTCCGCTCGATCCGCTGGCCTGCACCACCGCCTGCGCGCCTTGGCTCGCCGCCCCACATGCACCATCTCCACCAGCGCCTGGCCGCCCGTGCTTGCCCTGCTCCTAGCCTCCACTGCGTCTACGCGCCCATCGCCGCCGCACCCCTTTCCTCCTTGTTCTGTTCTTCTCCCCACCGAGCAAACAAGCAAGCTGCAAGGAGTAACTTTGCTCTCTCCCTATCTCTCCAGTAGCTCAAGCACGCTGCCCCTTTTCTCCGTTTCCTGCTTCACACGAACAAGCACCACCAGCTACGCACACCACCATGCTGAGCTCCTGTCTATTTCCTTTCTACGAAGCAAGATAGAGCAACAGCTCCCATTTTTCCCCCTCTTCTTTGCCTTCCACCCCATCCACAACCTGTTCGATAAAATGCCGCTCAGAGGGTTCGCGCAAGATGTTGTCTCTTATGCTGCACTGGTTGAAGGACTATGTGAGACAGGGAGGATTGATGAGGCACTGGAGTTGTTCAGGGAGATGAAGCGGCCAAACATGCACACATACGTGGCCTTGGTGAGGGGGTTGTGTGATGCTAGAAGAGGGAAGGAGGGGCTCTGTATGCTGTAGAAGATAAAGAAGCTAGGATGGAGTCCAAGCACTCGTGCTTATGTAGCACTGGTCGATTTATGGTGTTGGGAGCGGATGGTTGATGAAGCTGAGAAAATGATGGAAGGAGATGGTTTAGCTGCTGATCAGTATACTTGCAATGTGCTAGAAGATGCTTTGGTTGCGGGTGAGTGAGAAAGGTTTTTCCGGGGGTTTTGGATAATTATAGGTTTTTCTTTTGCAGATAAATAGTTTAAATTCGTTTATCACCATTTAATTCATTAGAAATTATAGATTTGACCTAAAAATAGTGAAACCAATTTTATTAGGAATGTTTTATCTTCCTTTATGCATTAAAAATTCTTACACCCTAGAAAAAAAAGGTAATAAAAATTAGGTATTTATTTAGTACCTTTGGTTAAGGTATTTAAATAAATACTTAGTCTTTATAAAATGGATAAAATATTGAATAATGTTTTATTATTCACAGATTCTTAGTAATCCATAGGAATTAGGTTTTGGAGATTAGAATTTATTTATAATGCTTTTCTAAATAAAAGAAAAGGCTTAGGTAGGTCAGTAAGGAAATTAAAAATTGTGGGTTAATCTTTATGGGTAGTTTAGTGTTGGCTTGCAACTTTATCATGAAGATAGGTTGTATAGTCACTTGTTGGCTTGCAACTTTATCATGAACAAAAGTTGTATAGTCATGTGTTCAAAAGTTTGCATCTCTAACTCCTGCATGTACTAAATCGTAGACGTTGAACCTCCTGAAGTGGAATTCGTGGAATTCAGCTGAGGATGGGCAGCCTCCGCGAAATGTTGAAGTGCCTCTTTTACTAAAGGGGTTTTCCGAAGAACTAACATTTGTTGATCCCAGGCAAGCCCCGGTGCATTTATACCTATCTATTTTGGAGTCATTATTTCATGTGACTAGTTATAGGTTATTTGCTTATTGCATGCACTAAGTCTAGGAGTTGGATGAAACCTATTCTTGTGTATGATCATGCCTTGATTTAAGGACATCTTTGCCACTTGTTCAAATCCTAGAAACTACCCAAGTCTAGAATTGCTTACTTGCTTACATACTTGGTTTACCAACCTTAAGGAAAACTCTTAAGTCATACATGTTGCTTATGAAGGATAGTTTGAAGTATGAAAACGGACAGAAGCTAGAGATGTAGTTCTGTCTGCTAGATTAATCTGGTTAAGGCCCGATTCATGTCTTAACTGCTGATCAAGTGATGACATCTGATCACTTACTGGGTATGGGACCAGTAAAGCCCAGTAGATTAGTAAATTCTATGATCAGGAATGCTTCGTACCCGCATTTGACGTGCTGGAGATTGGCAGGGGTGTAGCCTGAAAACTCACATGGAGATCAGGCCAGACGTGGGGTCCCATGTGGGGGTGCATCCCTGGGTCCGGGTAGTTGTATTCCTAATCATTGACTTTACTAATCGAGAGGTTGTTAGTACGACCTGGACAGTCGTATAATGCTGGTGATCGTGGTGCTCTCCTGCAGGATGTAAATTGATCCGGATCGCCGCAATTCTCGGTTATGAATGCACTTGATCACTGTTGAGCATCGTAGTATCAATTCATGCAATATAAAATCTCCTGTTGTCAAGTAATGTATGACTTAACCGCTGTGGTTGTTTTTACTTCTGCTATCATTTAGAATGGTTAGGTAATAACTTAACCCAAATAAAAGATAAAACTAAGGTATCACTTGTAGTAAGCTTTTCGGCAAAAATTGCATTAGCCAAGTACACCAAAAAGCTAAGCATACTCTTCCAAAGAAAGCTATTATATTGGTTAGTCGGGTAAGACTTGCTGAGTACTTTGTACTCAGGGGATCCCTTGTTGTTGTTTTCAGAACCCAGCAGGGACTCACTGAAGAGGAAGCTCTGAAGATCTAGAGTATCTTATGAGTCTCATGATACTCTAGAATAAAGCTTAAATGTTTGTTTTTCTTCCGGACTGGTTCATGTTTTAAATTCATAGAACCACACTGACCTGCATGATTAAGTTGTTTCAAACTATGGTTGTAATATATCGTACCTTGGTTATGTCTTTAAAAATGTAATATTTGTTGATATTATCCCATCGCGGATATTATCCTGATGTATGGCTATGAGACACATCGTGGATCCTTCGAGGAGTCCTAGGGACATTCGACGGACTACCGGACTTATGCTGTTTTAGGTGCGTTTCGGATAATTGCTGTTTCGACAGCGATTAGGCGCACTTAAACCAGCTTAAGTTGGGCGGTTCCGCCACAGCTACACTCAAGTCGCAATAAACTGATATATCAAAAGCTATATGACTTCAAAGTTTGCACTTGCTAATAATCCTCAACATTTTCAAAGCAATAGGTATTAGCTCATGCATTGTTACAGGCCCACAAAATTTGAAGTATTAGTTCTTTTGAACCATTATCATACATAACCAATGAACGATCCATGGCTAGTATGTCTGGAAATCACCATGCTTTCAATTAATGTGGCTATGGTGTATTAACATTTGGCAACTAAAGCCATGTTTTAGTCCGAGTTTAAAATCAAAATTGAAGATCCTCCGCTCATTATATATTTCAAGCCCATCCAAGACAAATATGCGTATAAGAGCAAGGTCACCTGTTTGAAATCTTTGCATGAAAAAAAGCACGTGTGATTGGAGAAGGAAAGCAACATGTACTAATTGTTTATAGGCAGCGTATTTTAGCACAGAAATACAGGGTAAAAGGATAGAAATTAAGGATATCCGAGGAGTAACATTCTATGAGAAATCACATAATATATCCTGTTTCTTACAAGTCTTGGCACTCATGTGTCCAATATACCCACTGGCCAAGGGCCCCACATGTCATACAATGAATGGAAAACATACATGACTAACACGCTCGTCGTCTTGGGTTCTTGGCTGACTGCTCCCTCACTTGTCTGCTGTTACAGGCCCCTTCGGCCTTTTGGGCTTTTGGCCCGTTATTAGGTCCATACGGAGGGTTGGGTATCCACGCGTCATGTGTGGAGGGGATCGGTTGATAGGGTTTCGGCTGCACTCTTGTTCGGGCGCCGCCGCTGCTCAGGAGCTTCTGTTGGCCGACTTTGAAGCGCTTAGGGGTTAGCTGCGGTCGGGCTGGAGTGCGTGAAGCAGCGTGTGGCCGCGTTCGAGTGCGAGGATGAAGGCGGGCGGCGGTGCTAAAAAGCGCAAGGTAGGTCGGTCCTTCTGGTTGGTCAGAGAGATCTGAATTAGAGTGAAGGATGCTCAGGCTCTCCAGCATATGGGTCGATGGCTAGATTGGGTCGACCCTGTTGCTCCTTGTCATCAATTACTTTAATTTTGTTTTGTTCCTTTCCGAACAGCTCTCAGGATGGCCTGAATCCGAAGCGAGTAATAAAGCAATAGAATTCAACAGCATCTTACATGGCAACAGTTCAGGTACGTTACTTATAATTTGGAATGGAGGGAGTAGGAGAGAAAATCAGAAAAGGCAGTCATTCCAGCCACACTCTTATCCTACACTCTTATGATAGTCTGATAGTTAAAATTATGACTAATGTTGGCCAGATTACACTCCTTCAGACTAATAGTTAGGCTAATAGTTAATAATAGGCTAAATCTGTACTGTACTCGGGCATTACTGTTGCCGTTGCTACCCGAATTTTGCGCCGTCTGTTAGATGCCAATATGATGGAAATTGTAGAAAATGTAGCCTTTCTCTGTGATACTCATTGAGGCTAACAATGTTTCTTATATCTATTCAGGCCTTGAGGTTTTACTGCTTAATAGAATCGCGATAGCAAAAAGCCTCTCTCCTCCACCAATCGTCTATGACTTGGATTGGAATCCAAAGCCACGTAGCTGTAACGGCAAAAACGCTATTGCTATGTTGGCTTGTGCTTCATCCTATGGAGCACACATTTATTATTACCCAAGATCTACTAGGACATGGACTACAGTGGTTAGAACTTACTCCCTCTACCCTCCACATGACCCCTCCTATCCTACACTAGTTTGTGTTTATCACTTGTGTAGTTTGTATTTGTAATTTGTGTTTAAATGTTATGCAGGTGATGATGAACAGGCCAACTAGAAAAGGAGACTGTATTCGTTGGCATAAATCTGGACGTACCCTTGCAACCACATCAAACTACAGTGATGAAAAAGACGGGAAAGTCACAATTTTCTCATATGACAACAAAACTTTATGTTTTGATGCTACAGGCAGTTACTCGGTATATATTTTATCCTCTAAGTTCATTGTTCATTCTTAGCTAATGCTTCATATCATTTTAATTCTCGCAAGGTATTATTATTCGTTTCTGTAGGTGAATGCTCCCATAGTTTTTTTAATTCTTTTATTATTTTCAGATTAAGGAACATAGAAATGTGTCATCATTGGCATGGATAACCGGTACTGAGATCCTAGTCGGTGCCATATTCCCTTCGTCGTGGCTTTACTTCTTTGAACTGAAAGAAGGTTTAATATCATGCGTACACCAAGAAGAGTGTAATGGCTTCCCGACCAACTCTCCAATTGTTCTCCAACCAGATCCAAATACTACTTACTTTTTTGCTGCCTGTGAGGATGCTACAAAAATTTTGGTATGCCTAAAATTTCTTTTCATGCTATTGATTTAAAGTGAAGTTAAATTTTGAAGTTTTCTGTTCATTTGCATCAGGTTTGGAACAAACTGGAAGGCAGTGACCATATCTGGACTATCATTCGTAGTGTGTAAGTACATATCTGGACTATCATTCATAGGTGAAGTTAAATGTTCAATTCTTTCGCTCTTTTATAGTATAGATAGATACGGTAGTAACAAGTGTATATCAATTAAACATAAGTGTTAAATGACATTGCATTGCAAAACATAAAAATATTCCTGTGATCGCCTATTATTCTCCTTAAGTCTAAATACTCTCCATTATAAGTAACATTTGCGTTTGCTACTTTTGGAGTTTTGGTTGCTGGCTAACTGTTTAACTATCTACGAACAATTGAATCTTTGATGATGACTTGGCATCCACCTATATATTATGATCTGTTACTCTGTCCTGCCCTCCTTTGGAGTTTTAGTTGATTTTCTTGTTGGAAAGGGTCTTATTTGTTGTTCCTATCAAATATTTTCAGCTGAGAGCTTTGTCTCTACAGTTTTGTTTGCATCAATTAGAAAGGCTGATTCTACTACACAAT
>NC_028458.1:57973743-58076761 GCF_000263155.2 Setaria italica
GCGGGTTCAGGAACCCTAGCGAAGAAACGCAGCCCAAGGCCCGGGTTTCAGAACTCAGGCCCGTGCGACGCCTACAGGGAGAAGGTGGATCAGGCCCCAATGCGACCTGCCCCCGAGAAATTTATTGGGCAAGTGAAAAAGGGGTGAAAAAGAGGCATTTTCTGAGTACCATTACCATTAAAAATTCGGAATTGTATTCTCTGAGTGCTATCCAAACCGTTGTACAAATTTTGTGTTTCCCTTATATATTTCTACTACATTTACTAGTAGACATGCACGTACGACGCCCACGTGGATATCAATACAAACCCATACATAAAGGAGGAATTATAGTTGGCATTAAATCTTTTTTTTTGTTTTCACGTCCAAATTAACCGGTATATACTACACTCAAGTCGCAATAAACTGATATATCAAAGCTATATGACTTCAAAATTTGCACTTGCTAATAATCCTCAACATTTTCAAAGCAACAGGTATCTGCAGTGTAAAGAATAGAACTAATTAGAAGTTTTCATGAGGCCCGCATGGGGCAAATAAAATAGAGGGTTACAGCAATCATGATAACATTGCCAGAAACGATAGGGAAATGCATTCGTTTTGTCCTTGAAATGTAACTGTAATTTTACTAATCAACTAAGAATCAAGGCAGCAGGGCAAGTGGGAAGAATAAAATAAAAGAATCATGATGTCATCCATATCTCATAATTGCCCTCCTTGTTCAAGTGAGGAGACAATAAGAAAATAACACCAAGGAACTCAATTCTATATTTTTCCTATGTTTCCCCTATATTCGAAAGGGGGCCTAAATGTTGTGGGCTCTTGCATACCAGACAAGAACATTGTGCCAAACATGACTAGTATGTGAACCAGTACAAATACAATAACAGATGTCCAGAAATGAAAAGGCTGGGGGAAAAAAGAAAAATTAGTCACAGCTACGGTGAGTATTTGTTAGCAGCACGAGCAATGGGGAATAGAGAGCAGGGAGGAAGGAGCAGGTAGGAGCAATGATTCAGTTTGAATTCAGGAGTTCCTTGTTCGATACAGACTCAGACGCGCTCACTAGTCGCTACATCTTATAGCTAGACTTTCCATTCTGGGCCAGCTTAAGTCTTGTTGGGATTGGGCCGGCGCTTGGGATTGGGCGAGTCTTCGACTGAAGCTTGGGAGCCGGGGCCTTCTTCTGGAACAGCATCAGGTTTGTTGGGCTTGCGCCGGCGCTTGGGCTTGGGCGAGTCTTCGACTGAAGCCTGGGAGCCAGCACCTTCTTCTGGAAGAGCATCAGGTTTGTTGGGCTTGGGCTTGGGCGTGTCTTCGACTGAAGCTTGGGAGCTGGCGCCTTCTTCTGGAAGAGCATCAGGATGGTCCGAGGTTGCGGCAGTGCGAACAGTATTTGGCTAGACCAGAAATGCATAAAATTATGTCAACCTATTGCCATGAACCAAAAAAAAGTATTTTCCACTAACCTTGGAGGAAGAAAAGAAACACTACATTCTGGTCATAACATCCAAGGCTTTCATCCGGATCAAGCAGCTCCGGTGGAGCTCACGAGGCTGAGGCAAGCTTAAGGTAATAAGCCTGTTCTGTCTCTTCATCCAATCACACATCCTTTTAGCCTCATTTGCCATACCCTTGGATCGAATACATTCATCATTTTGCAACCAGTGTCAATATGTAGGTAAATTTACAGAAAAGAAATGGATAGATATACTTGTTAAAATTGGGCACACATATTGGCGGGAGGCAGGATGGGGGTAGGGCACTAACCACCATTGCAGCGGCGGAAGCAATAGATTGGGGTTCTCTGAGGTACACAAGGCTCAAGGCGCACATGCGGATCACGCTGCTCAGCTGGATGATGTCATCAGAAGGCTTAGCACCATGCTTCAGCAGCTCACACATCAGGTCAGCCTCCTCTTTAATACACTGGAAACCAATGTTAGGCATTAATCAAAAGACCATAGCAAGAATAAAAATACCCTATATTCTACCCAAAGAACTACTGCTTATTGTTGTATGTGCATGTGCTGAGTTCGATAGAACTAGTCCAATCCATCCACATGGACAAGTGAAACAGTAAACATTTAGGACTTGGTTCATAAGGCCATAATTAAATATTGTGCAAACACTCCTACACACGAGTCAATATAATATATATGTTTGCCACATTTAATTAAAAGAGCAACAATTGAAGCTTTCAAGTGTAACACTCAACTTTGTTTGGCCATCCTTTCAACTACCACAAAACAGTAGTGTGGAGCCAAGACCAGAATTGAAACAGGCTACTAATTCTTACCGCTGATTATCTAAATTTGCACCAGTTAATTTGTGCAGCTACCAAAATTTAAACACCATCCAGGTAGTATCTTCAAGCCTACATGTAAAGTTTTTCATTTTCTTCCACCCCCCCCCCCCCATTTTTCTTAATAGCAGCACAAATTCAATCACTAGGATTCCGAAAGGAATAGCATTCCTGGTACAGTAAAAAAAAATGTTTTGCTTGGCCTCTTCAGGCAAGGTAGGCACATACCACAAAAGCAACAATAGAAGGAATATCCCTGGTGCCACAGATTTTAAATGCACGGTCCTTGATCAGGCTACTCTCAATGATAGTGCTGGCGTCATCCAGGCTACACCGCAGGAGTTCCTCCTCCATCTTGAGACACTAATTGAAAAAAATTGAGTTTGAAATATGTTCACAAACAGATTCAGTTATATAACCAATGGTCATAGTAAGGATGCAAGAAGGTTACTAACGAATTTGGCAACAGCAGCACCCATATCAGTAGTATTGGTATTTTGTGGATTCTTGGCAGCAGCAGCAGCAACAAACTCATTAGCATTGTGTTTGTAATACTCCTCAAGATATCTGCCATAGTCAGACCACTTAACATAACTGCATAGTGGGACCAGCCTTTCCCAACCCCATAGTTTCTCCCAAAAACCTTCTCAAAATAACACGAAAACAACATTACACATGAGCGTATTGCAAGGGAAATATGAAAAGCTCATGGCAACCATAATTTTGGTGATCAGCTTCTTTGTTACCTTCTTCCATGCTGCCCCTGGTGATAATACATTGAAATGGCATAGTATCACAATGCTTATCATGGAGTAACAAACTAATTCTCTTATAACTCATGTAGCTGCATCAAGAAGGAAAAACAACATCCATCCATACAACCATACCTTGTGGTGTTTGCTGCTCCATCAACAGCAATGCCATACCCATCACCACGAGGACCACTTCTACTAGCAGGTTCTTCCTTATCAATCTTGTGCTCAGCAGAAGACTTTTCTAGCATGCTGACCATAAAATTCAAGGTACCGGACCGGACTATGTGTCTGTCTCGAATCTCATGAGGTATGAGATCATCATAGAAATCAACAGGCTTGTTATTTTTAAGCATCCACATACACATCATTTCAGCCTCCCTTGCCATACCCTTAAATTGAAGCCACCCCTCAGTATACAGTTAGTGCCGATAGGCTACTAGTACAAGTTAAAACAAAATTTTGCAAAGTGCAGTTCAAAAGGCTCAAGAATGGATGGAAGATAGGCCCATTAAGGCTCATGGATGGATGATAATATTAGGTTGGGTTTTAAGGCAGGCACGTACCAACATAGCAGCAGAGGAATAAACAGAAGTGCAGTTCATTAGGCTCAAGGCACACGAGTTGAGGTCTACAAAAGTACTCGGAACTGCTGCATTTGACTAAAAAGTACTTGAGGGCTTGTCGTACATACATCTATAGGCCCACCAGAAGGTTTGGATAGTCCTAGATATGGGGCTGGATACCGAGACGCATCTGACATGGAGACCATGGCGCAGGACAGCGTAATCTACATGGAAAGACAGGAACTAGTCGAGGATTAGGAAAGTACTCGTTGTAATAACAGTAGAACTCCTCTAGTCGTATCCGACTAGTATTTTTGTACCAACTGACCTATAACCCTGCCCCCGACAATATAAGGTGAGGCAGGGACCCCCTCTAAAGCAATTCAATCCAACCAACACACAGGACGTAGGGTATTACGCTAATTAGTAGCCCGAACCTATCTAAATCGTATGTTGGTGTTTACCTTCGAGTTTCTGATCTCAACGAGCCCCACTAACCAAAACACTACCTTGGGCACCCCCTCGATAGGTTGCCAAGTTTAAACACTAACACACGCTGCTGGCCCCTAGCTGCTGCGTGCGACGCCGACCCCTCGTGCCTCCCGCGGGCGCCGCCCGTCCGCCACCGCCGGCCCAATCGAGGGCGTCTTCTGCCGAAGTCTTGAAACATTAGGTAGTCGTGGAGGCTGTTTTGGAAGCAGTCAATGACGTCACGCTACGTGACAACCATGATTGTGGCCTTTTTGAAAAAGTAACATAAGTAGCTCCGCAAGGTCTCGCCTTCTTGTTACTTGACCTGAGACAAGTCCTGTGTAGTTGTTGGTGAATGTCACCTTTAGGTCCTTCCATGAGTCGATGGAGTTTTTATCTAATGATTCGAACCATGTGAGTGGCACTGCCTTCATGCAGATGGGAAAGTAGATGACTTTGGTGTCGTCGTTTTCCCCAGTTGCTTGTACTGACAGTGAGTAGCATCGGAACCATTGGATTGGGTTTTGCTTACCATTGTACTTGTGAGTAGCATCAGAACCATTGGATTGGATCTTGCTTACCATCGTACATGGTGATGCCCGGGGGTTTGAATTTTTTGGGTAGAGTTGCCCTCCTCACACGTTTGGAGAAGGCGGGAAATCCGTCGGTATCATCTCCTGGGTGTTCAACTTTTTGCTCGCACTCGCGGCATCATTCATCAATGATGGTACGGGCGTCACGGCTGGAGTTGATCTTACTGCGGAGGTCTCCTACTGGGCGTTCTAGCCGTACGGTGGTCGCGGCCTCCCGAGGGTCCTGCCTGACTACCTTCAGCTCCAACTTGGCTTGGTCTAGCGCCGCCGAGTTGACTTGGTCTGGACGGAAGGCCTCTACGGCTGCTGCCATGTTGACTTCATTGGGATGCGGTGCATTGGACTAACTGTATTGGATTCTGTTGATCGAGTTGTTCATATGCAAGTTCCGCCAGTTCAGCCAACTGTCTAGTGTATTTATTATGGGGCATTGTGTGGGTAATGAGATCATTAAACGCGACGATAGCCAGGGGAGTATGATGGTGACGCGTTTGAACTGCTTCAAAGCTGTTATCAAGGTTCTGGATTGGTAGGTCTACTGCAAGATAGTGGTGGCACTCTACTCTTTCGGTGTTTCTCGCTCGTCGTTGAACTCTTTGAGCTTCAGTCTCTGTCGAGGATAGATCCTCAGTACCCGCAAGGAAGGAAGAAGGCGGACTCATACTAGAATTCCCCTATAATCCTACTAGGACTCATACCATGTAATCCTGCTAAGACTTCTCCTTATAATCGACTAGTAATCCTACCCCCTGAAGTATATAAAGGAGGGTAGGAGTCCCTAGATTGGTAGGTCAAGAGCTCTAAAAACTACAATAGAGGACAAAATCCTCAACACCAAACAACACCCAAGCGCAGGGCGCAATATACAACACCCTAAACAGGACGTAGGGTATTACGCTACTTTGGCAGCCCGAACCTATTTAAATCTGTGTCTTATGTCCTCACTTTTACCTTCGAGTTGTAGGTCCAAAAATTCCCCACCAACCAATCTACTACCTCGGGATACCCCTTGGTAGGTTGTTGGGTATAAAACACCAATATCTAGCGCGTCAGGCAGGGGCGATCGTCGAGATTATCGGGCGGGCATGAAGGACTTTATCATCAAGATCAATTTACTTGGGGCGACAAGGTTCCTATTCTACATCGTCTGATCGACGACTCATTTATGTTTGAAATTGAAGTTGCCGAATTGGGTTCCGCAATGGAACGAAGCAATTCAACAGAAGTTTACCAAGCATCAAGATTGAGGCAGGATCGAATTCGATCTTGCTCCGTCTGCACAAGCTCAACAAGGACGTGAAGAACTTAGCGGCATCCAGCCAGAGTCAATTTCAGAATTCGAGTCCAAACCATAGCTCAACACCTACAACAGCTGATCTGTTGCACCGCTGAAGACCAGATCAATTTCAAGATTGTTCTACCGTACAGTGTTGCAGCTGTAAAAGTAAAGCATCAAAATCAAAGAACCTGCACACGTATCGAGATAGAGCAGACCATCGAGTTGTTGCCCTGGTTATGCGGCTGAGATTTCAATTTTCTCAAAATTGCTACACGCACATGGAAGGCCACCGCAAGAACTTTCAGATCTTCGCTTAGCTTACACAGAAGATGTACGCGAGCATTATTATACCAACATCCGGCTGCATCATCTCACCGATGACTACTTCGACTACTCGTCTCGACTAGAAACTAGTTGAGGACAGACACTACATCATCGACAACTAGTCGAGGACAAGTCCCAACTAGTCATCTTCATCAACAACAGTCGCAGCTTCATCAACGACCGCCATGGTTTCGTCGACAATCGCCCAAGAATCAAGCTAAATCATTTTTTTAATTATTTTATATAATTTTTTGGCTTGTTTTCCGCATGCAGGGCAACATGCCGAGTACTTATTTGTGTACATCTCTCAATGGAAATTACCCTCCAGAGCTACACTTTGCCAATTATTCCTAGGGCATAGGCACGAGTTTCGTGCACTGAGTTCCGGAAGCTCCGCCAACAGGCTTGGTACACCGAATTTCAGAGGCTATGGTCATGGGTTTGGTGCACTGAGTGCTGGAGGCTCACAGCAACTACACCCTAAGAGGCACAAATCCTATGAGCGGCAACACGCGCTCTCCTCGCCAAAAGGTAGAAAAGTCTCAATGACTACTTTACGCGCAATCACGCAGTCTTTTTGTTACAATGCCGACTACTTATTTTAAATTTCTTCTCTTAACGGTCATTAATCTCCTTGAGCAGAACACGCCTTAATTCGTGAAAACCTCGGATCTTCTGTCATGCCTAAATGCTAGAATACGAGACAAAGATCTCCGTAGCAGCAGTGCCAGTACGCGTACACGAGACAAATATCTCACACGCAGTGGCGATGGCTAAATAGGGACTCGGAGCATAAGCGTAATAGGCTAACTATTTGGGAGAAATATGGCCGAAACAAGAGCATGACACACGACATTTACATTACATTCATCACAGAATAAATTTCAGTAGTTTCAATATTCCACAATATGCTACATAATGTATGCATCTCGTTTTGCAGGTCAAGCTTCGGCGACGACTCTCTAGGACGCTCAGCGTACCTCCAATGGCTCTGCTAGCTCCCAGGCTCGGGGGCTAAGTGCCAATTACTACTCAAAATATTTCCAATGGCTAAACTAGCTTCCAAGATCGGGGGCTAAGCGCTAAATAACTACTCGACATGGCTCCTACGACTCACTTGTCGCATAAGCTCGGGGGCTGAACGCCGTAAAACTATTAAGATGATGTATGGGGCTGATAAGCTACACCCAACAGTTGATTTTTTCAAGATGAAAGAAGAAGATTCAAGATTTTATTGACCCTCAGCCTAATTCTTCGATTCAACCTAAGGCTCGGGGGCTACTCCATATGGAGTACGACTTTTCCCGCCCTCTATATGACAATGAAGATTACAAAATCAAGGATTAAGGGCTTGAGCACACCATAGCCTCATGGCAGCTTTGAAGAACTTTGAGAATTCAGCCAGATAAAGTACTTGAGAAGCACTAAACTACTCGGCGAGGATCTAAAAAGTACTCGAAAACTGCTGCATTCAACTATGAAGTGCTCGGGGACCTGTCAGGGATAGATCCCCAGCACCCGTAAGGAAGGAAGAAGGCGGACTCCTACTAGAACTTCCCTGTAATCCTATTAGGATTCATACCTTGTAATCCAGCTAGGACTCCTCCTTGTAACCGACTAGTAATCCCACCCCCTTGAGTATATAAAGGAGGGCAGGGATCCCTAGATCAGTAGGCCAAGACCTCATAGAACTACAACAAATGACCAAATCCTTAACACCAAACAACACCCAAAGCATAGGGTGCAATGCACAACACCCCAAACAGGATGTAGGGTATTATGCTACTCTGGCGGCCCGAACCTGTATAAATTCATGTCTTGTGTCATTGCTTTTACCTTCGAGTTACAGGTCCAACAATTCCCCACCAACTAATCTACTACCTCAAGATACCCCTCGGTAGGTTGTCAGGTATAAAACACCGACAGTCTTTTCTCCGACAACGTTGGCGGTAAGCTCATCCTGTGAGACATCATCTGGGTGACGCTCGTGTCGCGGGTTTCTGTCCCGTTGCTCTTCTTCTTCATCCTCTTGTGCAGCAATGACGGCGAAGAGTTCTCACTATGGAGAATAGCTTCCCGAGCTTGAAGTGATGACCTCCGTGGTGCCGCCTTCCTCGTAGATGGGCAATAGAGGAGCTTCCTCTTGGTACGGGGGGAGTGTCGAGGTAGGTAATGAGATGCGAATCTACCTTGAGAGAGGGTGGCTTAATGTTGGGCCAGTAGACAAAACTGCCTTGAGGAGTTGATGTGATTATCAGGCCCTGTTGTGGACCTGATAAAGGAATCTTCTTATCCGGATCCGAGTAGT
Source organism: Setaria italica (assembly GCF_000263155.2). NCBI lineage: Eukaryota > Viridiplantae > Streptophyta > Magnoliopsida > Poales > Poaceae > Setaria > Setaria italica. The sequence goes on from NC_028458.1 coordinate 57,982,342, forward strand.
AGTCGAGGTCATCGATCGCATCTGTATCGGATTGTGATCTGGACAGGGCCATCTGATAGACATTGGTCACGTTGCGGAGTCCGAACGGGAATCGACTTTGGTGGGAATCTGACTCGCATGATGGCTTATGTGCCAGCTCGTGAAAGTCAATCCGACTGGTGGAAGAAGTCGAGTGGAATTCGGACTCGTCCCCGCAGCCTCTGACTAGGTTCGAAATTGAAAATTCATCGAAATTATCGATGAGATCCTGCGGAGCTCGGCGCTGGAGCTTCATGGTTTGCTGCTTCTTCTTCAGGGTTGAGGCAATGTGATGGTGGAAATTTTCAGCACCATCTGCGATGCAAACCCAGGAGCCAAAGACGAACGTTGCGCCTGCTTCAAACGCGACGATTGGCTTGATGATGACTTGTGCCATCGAGTTCGCCAGTGGATTCTTGGCGAGCTCCCCTACTTGGCGCACCAGCTGTCGGTGTTTAGACCCGGCAACCTACTGAGGGGGGTGCCCCAGGTAGTGTTTTGGTTAGTGGGGCTCGTCGAGATCAGGAATTTGAAGGTAAACGCAGACATATGATTTAGATAGGTTTGGACCGCTAAATTGCATAATACCCTACGTTCTGTGTGTTGGTTGGATTGAATTTTTTTGGAGTTGGTCCCTGCCTCGCCTTATATAGCCGAGGGCAAGGTTACATGTCGGTTGGTTACGTCGGATACGACTGGAGGAGTTTCACTTTTATTACAACAAGTACTTTCCTAATCCTCGACTAGTTCTTATCTTTTCATGTAGACTACGTCATCCTACGTTATGGTCTTCATGTCACATGCGTCTCAGTATCCAGCCCTATATTTAGGACCGTCCAAACCTTCTGGTGGGCCTATAGATGTATGTACGACAGGCCCCGCACGCCGCCCCTACAGCTACTAACACCGGGGAAGATGGACATTTTTCTTAAAAAAATTGTTGATATTGGTTTAAAAAAATGTTGAATATATTTTTTGAAGATGTTGAAATATGTGTTCCGAAAGGTTGAATGTACGTTTTATAAAATGTTGAATCAAGTATTTTGCGATTGTTGATCAGACTTTAAACAAATGTTGAATCTGATATGCTAAAATCTTGAATCTTGTAATTTGGGTCTAATGAACTTTAAAACCACGTTGCTTTTCCAACAATGAAACCTACATAGGAGCCTTGCATTCCTTTTTGCATCGCCATGACTCCATGACTTCATGTTTCCATATACTGAGCAATGCTGCATTTGTTTCATCGGATTTTCTTATTGCCAAATGCATCCATGCAAAGAAATCTAAGGCAGTGGTAGGATAGTGCCTGCATATCCTAATCGATCTGCATTATCATTTTTTTTTTCTGTGAACGTGCATGACACGTTTTTCATTACAGATGGCAAAGCTCCGGAGAAGAACAGTGTACAACTTGTGAGATGGAGAAAGAAGAAATAATCTAGTCCGTCCAATGAAAATCCAGTGTCTGAAACGATCGAGTGAAAGCAAATAGCAGGTCCCGTTGTACTCCACCCCTCGCATGATCGGATCGGAGATCAAAGATAGCCAACAGTAAATAATCATACAGATACTGAGATGCAAGGACCAAAGTTGAGCACTTTCATTTATTCAATGAACCAATCACGACAGAAGACATACACTTTCATTGCATACAGTTTTTACTTGGCAGCGACAACAAAACGACAAGGCAAGATCACCAAATTCCAGATGGCTGCAACCTGCAAGCGCACTGAATCTGTGAATCATGGACAAAGCACCACCAAGATCTAGTCTTTACCGACGTCTTCCACAGCAGCAGCAGCGCCGGCGGCCGGATCATCATCAGTAGGCGCATCTCGGGGATCTGCATCCTGACACTTACCTTCATCGTTCATTGCAGGCGCGATGGCCACTGCATCTGTCTCTTCTTCCACAACAGCAGCAGGCGCATCTCTGGCATCCGCATCCTGACATTGTTCATCGTCTTCCACCCAAAACTCAACGGGGGGCACCACCACGTCCTTGTAGCTGCAGACGTAGGGCGCGTCGCTGCCGTGGTACGTGCCGGTCCACCTCCCCTCGTCGATGTCGCTGGCGTCCCACACGGAGGCGTAGAGGCGCATCGGCTTCTCCGGCCACGGCTCCCCCTCGCGGCGCTCCTCCCTCCGGATCAGCTCGCCGTCGACGCGCCACTCGATGGCCTTGGCGTCCCAGGCGATGGCGTAGTGGTGGAAGCCGTCGGAGGGGTCGAAGGGGAGCCGGTGGATCTGCTCCCTGCCGCCGCCGCCTCCGACGTGGTAGTTGGTCTGGAGGGCGCGCTTGTCGTTGCCGAGGAACTCGAAGTCGATCTCGTCCATCTCCCTGCAGCCCTCGAGGGAGGAGAGGTAGAGGTTGTAGTTGAGCCCCGAGGCGTCCCCCGCGGGGGCGCGGATGGTTGCGGCCACGGCGCTGCCGGGGAGGAAGCGGTGGCGGGAGCGCCAGCGCGAGCCGTCCCTGCCGTCGTGGTCGTAGGTGAAGGTGACGTGGATCTCGCCGGTGTCGGGCTCGTGGCGGCACGCCTCCGGGCGGTAGTCCACGGCGATGCCCGCCAGCGGCTGCGTGCCGTGGGGGTGGTGCGCGTGCGGCGCCGCGTTGCCCGGCTCGGATTCGGACGCCATGGTGGATCGAATCGATCGGTGGTGGAGCAGCGGAGTGGAAGGAGAGTGGACTGCGTCTCGAGACCGAGCTGTGCGGAAGAGCAAACATTCTCGTGGGTTTTTTGTTGAGCCGGTTCCGCTCCGCGACAGGAGCCGGTGGTGTGCCGCGAGCCCGCCACAGGCACAGGCACGTGCTCTCCACCGCTCTCTATTAGCCGACCACGGCGCAGATTGCCGCTTGCCGCAGAAGCCAGGAGAGCGTAGGCACGTTCTACTTCAATAACCATTTCAGCAGCTCGATGCTAGATTAGAAAGCACGATACGATTGAGACGATCAGATGAGAACAGTGGAGAAGCAGTAGTGCACAAACATCTCATGACATGGATTCAACTCTACAAAACAAATCCCACGGTTGCAGCTTACGAGCCAAGCTTACACGACTATCAGTTTACAGGAGGACAAACCCATACTGGCATGAGGTCACCAATCATCCTGCAGAAATGATTCTAGACATAGCCCTCCAGCAGCACACTTCCATTCACCTCCCTGTGCTCCACGTTCTTCAGCGGGAACGATTGGCTTCCACCAAACGCCAGGTTGTTGAGCCCTTCGCTCGCTAGCCATACAGGCAGTACCTCCACGACAACCTTCTGAACCAGCTTTTCCTCCTGGAAGTCGTTTAGAAGCGACGCAAAGCTTTCCCCGGCCTCTCTGAAATCCACCAGCACGCTGCAAAGCCCTCGCTGTGCGAGGAGTTGAAGGATGGAGTCTAGATCTATCTGACGAAGGACGGCGACTTCAACCCCGGCTGGCTCCACGGTGATAGGGCTATCAGCAAGAACTATCGCCTTAGATGCATGCTCTTCGCTGAGAGATGGGATATGTAGTCGGGAACTTTCTCCCTGTGCTATGATGATATACTGAGGTTGGTTTGCGCCAGCTTCGTGCGAGACCGGTAAGGTTGACATTTTGGCCAGGTCGCTTGAAATTATGACTCCGTCGTATTCTTTCATCAATTGCGAGTAGTACCCACCTGACAGATCAGCTCCCTTCCCAAGTTGGTTTGTGACGATTCCATTCATTGAGAGTGTAGCTCTGTTATTCGTTTAACGAATAAAAACCATCACCAACATTGCATATTGTATCTAAAGGGGGGCAGCATAAAGCACTGTTTGGGAACAAAGAGTGTGATAAATTGAAATGAATAACTACACTAACATAGATGAAGCAAGCAATGGCATTCAACATTTTGCCAGGACAGAAATGAGCACAATTTTGGTACACAGACTAAGAAAATGAATATTGTTACCCTAACAAGCATGAAGCACTGAGCACTCAGCATTTTTTTTCCAGATCACAGTTTATAATAGGATCTATGGTCCAACATATATTTCAATGTCCAGCTATGCACACCAAGCATTAACACTGCCTATCGATTACCAGATCCCTTGGTGCAAATGTGAACACAGACTTTAGCAAAGTTAAAAGATTTTAGCTGAGATACTTAGTCACTTAGAGTTGGATATTTACCTCAAAGTCGCAAAAGCCTTCCCGCTGAGCATGCGATGAATGTAAGCTTCATTTAGTTTGCGACACAACGCTTCCTCCACGCCCACCCTCACATCTATCCCAGCACCTTGGAGCTTTTCAATCCCTTTGGATGCCACAATAGGATTTGGGTCAGTCATCCCCATGACAACTTCCTTTACTTTTGCATTGATTAGTGCTTCAGTGCAAGGAGGAGTCCTCCCGTAGTGGTTGCAGGGCTCCAAGCTCACATAAGCAGTTGCATTCTCAGCTAAATCACCTGCATCTCTCAGAGCAAAGACCTGCACATGATTTTAACACCGTACTCAGTTGTGATATTGCACAGACAATGATAATTGGCATTGCAAGTTCTTAAACCAGTGTAATTATTAGAGTATGTATAGTCATATATTGTGTTGTACTCATCTTACTTGTACCCCAAGCCTATATGGCTATATATATATATGAAGGTCACCCCCCATCCAAGGGTGTGTGTTTCCCTCTCTCTCTATCTCTCTACAGTAATACATATACAAAAGTATAGCGATTTGAGAATTAAAAATTGGGAACTGATTTAAACTGTTTATAGTAGGGAAACTTTAAGTAGAGTGGAGTAGGAAGATTCAGCATCTAATGTCCAAAAATAAATTATTAAAAATTCTTCTAGAATCATTCCTGCATAAAAGACAATTGTTGTCACTGTTATACACTGATGGAGATTGATATTTTGTTTGTTTAGGAGTTACTTGATGGTTATTTTTATACACCATGATGGTATAGCTATATTGGAAAGCTTAGTGTTTTGCACCATAAAAAAAAAGTGGATGAGTGCTTGGTTACCAGCTACAAGTGAGTAGTGACATCCACAAAGTAAAGAGACAAGCTTGGTATACTGGCGGGTATTTTTACAATATGTAATTTTTGCTGTGATACACTAATTTTCTTCGCACAGCAATAAACTTTGTTGATTCATACTGGTGTGTAGGGCACTCTGTGAAAACTGAAAATTAGTGATTACTTTCCATAAATTTTAAGAGTTGATGTTTAATGAATATATGTTCGGCATCGAATGTCTCGTTGGCTAAAAGTGCAGAACACTTGACAATTCAACATAGCAATCAGTTCTGAATATCGAAGAACTGGTTCTTACTACAATGGATAATTCGATCTACTCCTCTATGATCCACAGTTTACTTAAGAAATCATTTGTTACAAGCGGTGAATTCCATTATGCTTTACAATGATCAACCATCAGAATATTTTCCTTTAGTGAGATTAAAGCATCCAGCAAAAGACTGAGAGTGTGAGACGTGTGACCTCGGCGTGTGGCTGGCCGGCTTTGGGGTGGAATCCCTCTCCGACGACGCGGCCGTCGCGGACGATGACACATCCCACCATAGGGTTGGGGCTGGTGTGGCCGGCCGCCTTGCGCGCCAGCTCCACGCACCGCCGCATGTAGTGGCGGTCCAAGTCCCCCGCCGCCTGCGCCTGGCACCGCACGCCGGCCGCGACACAGGCGCGGGAAGGGGAGGCCAGGGAGGCGGCGCGGACGGGGCGCGCGGAGAGGTGCGGGCGCGAGACGAGCGAGGAGGCCATGGTCGGCGCGCGGAGGCGAGAGAAGCCCAATCCGAGGGGCAGTGTGTGCGCGGAGGCAGGGAGAGGGAGAGTTTGGTTGGGTTTGGGACGGTTGGCTGCGGAGGGCGCGTACCTTTCAATCAGTAGCGAGCCCGTGCGTGAGGAGCGCAGCCGCACCCAACTCCATCCCCCCGCGCCGCCACGCGCCCCCGTCCCGCCCCTCCACCCTCGCCGCCGGCTCCTGTGCCGGGCTGCCCTCCCCGCGACCTCATCGTTGTCGTCTGCCGCGGCTCCAACCCTTCATCCCCAACCGTAGCGCGGCGGTTATGACTTGCCTGGCCGCGCTGCAAGACGTCGCCGGCGCGGAGGTGCCTCTCCCTCTCGGCCTTCGCCTCCAGCCCCCTTTTCGTCACCGGCCGTCATTGGTTTGGCTCGCCGCCGGCCACCGCATCTTCTCTCGCCGGTGCGTCCGTTCCTCCCTCGCTCGGCGAATCAGGCTGTATCCGGCCCACGTGCGCATCATGGCCCAATATCTTCTATAGGGTTCCGGCCCAGCAGACAGAGTCAGTAAAGTGAATCCGGAATCCAACAAGCTTCCTCGTTGCTTCATGTGGCCACGCGCCCACACCCAAAACGTTGCAAACTTGCTTGCTATGCTAGACTCCAAACTTGTCGGCCAGCGGAGGAAGAGCGAGCTCGTCCCTCCACGTACTTGTCATCTCATCTCAATCCAGTGAAGTAGCTGAGCAAGCTACTCCAGCAGGACTTCCTTTCCTTGGAAGGCCTCGGCTAACACCAGGTAGCCGTCCCTCCTCTATCCACCCCTTCGCTTGGTCTCATATCTCAACCATTCTCCCTGTGCCATCACCGGCAAGCGGTAAGTGCACTTCCCTCCGTTTTTGATTCAGTACTTCAGTTCCAGTGGTGTTCTGGAATTTGTGCTGCCTGTCTGTGTGATTGATAGATAAGCTACTTCAGAAGTGATAGTGATGCTTGCTAAGTTGCTAGTGGTTTCTTTTGTTTGTCAGTCTAATGGATGGATAAGCTACTTCAGAAGTGATATTCCAGTGATGCTCTGGAGTTTCTGTTGTTTGTCAGTCTAATTGATGGATATGCTTCTTCAGAACTGATGCTGTGCTAGTAGTTCGTGCTTCATACTGATGCAATGCGCTGCTGCTCAGGATGTTTTGCTGTCTGCACACTTCCACACTGGCTTGTTCTGTTTTTTTTTTATTTCATTCATTGAGAAACTCCGCCTCAGAAACAGAATAAGCAAAACAAGTAAAAGATATTAGCGTCTTCTATTGTACTTACTGCCTGGGCTTTTCTGAATGGAATTTGTGCGTCCTCCTGTCACTTAGGACAGGAAGATGGGCTCGTTAGATGCCACACGAGCTGAGCTCGGCCTCGTTGTTCTGTACTTGAACAAAGCCGAGGCTAGGGACAAGATCTGCAGGGCAATTCAGTATGGATCAAAGTTCATAAGCAACGGGCAGGCTGGCACCGCACAGGACGTCGATAAATCAACCACGATAGCTCGAAAAGTTTTCCGTCTCCTCAAGGTCAGCAAGATATGATTCTCCCATCGTATCAAATCAATTGATCCCATTGTTGTATCACTCAGATTTTTCTTTTTGAAGAGAGATAGTGTATCACACAGCTGATGCTTGTTTAGTTGTTTGATGTTGCATCTCCAGTGGGTCAATGATCTGCATGCTCTTATCAGCCCAGCTGCAAAAGGAACTCCTCTGACACTTGTCCTGCTTGGCAAGGTACTATTATTCATCAGTAATCACCAAAAATTCCTCCGTTTCAGAATGATGTGATCGAATTAACCTGTACTTTGTACAATGTCAGTCCAAAAACGCTCTGCTTTCGACGTTCTTGTTCCTGGACCAATTTGTGTGGTTAGGACGAACAGGGATAATCAAGGTTTGTCGGGATTTAAAGGCTTACTTGCCTTGTCTTATGATGATCAACTACATAGCGTATGATTTATTGACAGATTTGTTTTGCTACTGTTGGTAGAACAAGGAGGCTACGGACCGGGTTGGCAGGATATCCCTATACTGTTGGATGGCTTCTTCAGTCTGTGCAAGTCTAGTTGAGGTATACATAGTTTGTTCACTTACACTTAAAATTTATCTATGGCACACGATGAACTGATCGTGTATCTGCGAGTTTGCAGCTTGGAGAGCTTAAGAGGCTATCGAAATCAATGAGGAAGCTTGCAAGAGAGCTGAGGGACACAGATAAGTACGAGGTACATATGCTTTCGTTTCTGCTACTGACTGATCATACATGAGAGCATGGAGTGTTTGCAGTCCCTTAAATTTTCCACCTGCTTCCTCTGTGGCCACTTGCAGAATGAACAGTACCAGAATAAAATGAAGCAGTCAGATGAAAGGCTCCTGGCCGTGGTGAAGGCCGCCATGGACGTGGTCGTGGCCATCGGGCTTCTTCAGCTAGCACCTAAGAAGATCACTCCCAGAGTGACAGGAGCTTTCGGATTCATCACCTCGCTCATCTCCTGCTATCAGGTAGTAACCTCTGGCCTCTGCCTCGGCGTTGTTGTGCACGTGTTCTTCAGGAATGGAAGCGCAATGCTAAATTGGTAACGTTTCATGTGTTCTCTGCAGCAACTTCCTTCCCGTGCTCCTGTGGCCAAAGTCAAGGTTTGAGGGGTGTCGCAACCAAATTGGAGTCATCGCTGGAACTTGAGCTGTGCGTCAGCCTGGATCGTACCATAATTATATGCGCGAGTATAGAATACATGGATGGATTGGCAGCGCTCCTGCCTTATTTTTAGAAAACAGAATCAGATTTACTAGATGTCAAATGCTTGATTTTTACCTTTATCTCAATCGATTCTTAGAGTCATCAGATCTGCATCAGTAGATGTTGCGGTAGGAATTTTTTACGTGCAACATTGTTGTGACAAGCATACGATGATGTTTGCAGCGGTGAAGTGGCACTCCAACCATAGCAACGAATATTGCAATAGGGAACTTTTACTCCTAGCAACGTAATTGTGTTGCGGCGAGAAATATCATATGTTGCAATAAGTTAGGGGAATGGCCTAACTCATGAAATGGGCTTTATATGAATGATGTAACCATCAGAGGCTTGCGAGAAATTACCATCCCCTCACTTCTATATATAATGGACCCAAGGGGTTATTAGAAGGGGACTCACTTGATCTCTTCGCATTTGCTCCCATATTTTTGCGCCTTCATCCCTCTCATTTCCACTCTTTCACCTTCCTCTCACTCTCTCTTCTATGTTCAGAGGAGTACATCCCCTTCAATCACACATCAAATGTTGCAATATGACATATCGAATGTTGCAATCTTATATATTGGGGTATTTCATTACGTGCTACCAAGAAATGTATATTTTGATTAAATTTTCAGTATGCTTCTTAGGATGTTGCAACTGTAGTTCAACAATGTTGTGATTATAATTTTGAAATGACACAAAAGGTATGCATTAATGTGCAATATATCTCCTGATGTGCATTGGATAATGGAATCTGATGGGTTATCAACCTTTGGAAGGAAGCTGGCGCTAGTTTAATCCAACATTTCTAAGGTTCGAAAGCAAAGAACTCCAAACTTCCTCCGCACTCCAATTCGGCCAAACTTATATTTAAATTTTCAACGAGGCATACTTAAACATGATCTTTGATTTTTTTAGGCAGCCAATATTTCGAAGGTCAACTTCTGGTCAACTACTTGACCAGATTATGTCAAAATCATTTTTAAATTTCAGAGTTTTATGACGATCAATTTTGCGAAGGGTTTCGTTTGTATAGTATAGTTTACCGAAATTGCCTTAGGTGAGGAAATATAATACTTTGATAGGTGTTTTACCAATGAACAATCAACTCTAGGTATATGATCTAGTAAATTTTGGAGTAATAAATAAGCAAAATTCTTTCCCAAACAAGGGTCGTCCCTAACGGAGAACTCAGACAAAATTGGCAAGATGAGTTCTGAACAAGGCCGACTCTATAATTCTAAGGGTCCTTAGGCAAGCATGCGCTAGTTTTGACATCTTCGACGCGATGGGCTCCGCCTCCTCGAGGTACTGCGCATATGCTTCTTCTGTGCAGTTGCGAGCCACGCCGTCACCAGCTGCCGCCAAGTCCGTCCTCGGGTAGTATGACTTCACCACAGCAAGAACCTGTTTGCAAACAGCTTTGCAGAGACCTGCCACTTTACCCGGAGCAGCCTTCGATCGCTCGACTAGCGATTGGTGCCCTGCGTTCTTGTCTACGGGGGCAATGGCGTTCACCAAATCTTCCGCTGCTATAGTCAACTCCTGGAGTTCGCCTCGGAGTCTTCCCATGGTCTGGGCATGATCTCTGCATACCACCATGGCCATAGCAAGCATCACGCCATTCTGCATCTTCCTATCTCGCTGATGCTCACAAGCAGCCTGTGCTTCAGTCAGCGCGGCCCGAAGACGTTCAGCTTCATCCGCCACTCGATCGTGCACGTTTCTCTAGTCAAGGACTTGGCTCCTCGCAACCGCCTCTTGCCTCTTGAGCTATGCAAACTAGACAAGTTCAACCACAGCCGACTATAATTGGACATACTCGGAATATGCAAAGTACTCACCTTGATACTTTTTGTTCAGAGACTTGTAGCGGCTCTCCAGTTTTTGCTGCAGGACTTCGTGATCCGACCGTTTCACAGCAAAAGATTTCACTCCAACCTCGTGAACCCTTAAGGCTTCTGTAAGTCGCCCACATTCCTGCTCCAATTGATGACTTCGTTCCTGAAGGGTCCGAGTGTGCAAAGTGTGAGATCAGTCAAAAGCCTCACAGTTACTCGCTATGTAACAAAGCAAAGGAAATTCACCTGGAAGCTCCGGAAAACATTGACGGCCCTCTGGAATTCTGAGTCAGATGGCATGCTGAGTACTGGTCTTTGAGTGCTCTCCGCAAGATGAGGAGTCGCACCCAAAGTGGCACCTAAAACATTTATCATCAGTCACCTGATTGCAGCGACTACAATAACAGGACTACAGAGACATACCTGGAGCAGTTGCTTCTTTGGATTTTTCCACACCCACTACAGCAAGAGATCCGCCAGTGGATGTTGATAAGGTAGCACTTCCCGAACCCGACGTGGTGGCGGGGACTTCCACCGAACGGATGACGTCTTGAAGCATAGACATAGTAGCTCCAAGGCAACTGGCGTCGACTTCGGGTACTTCATCAACAATCAAATCTTCCAAGGGAGCAGATAAAGTGGTCGGAGGATCCGACTCTACCCCTGTCCCTACAGGGATAGTTTCCTCTGCATCTCTGCATCAAAATACGTCATTACACAACTTCAAGACAACTTAAAGATATACAACAGACAAGCAAGCTCACCGAGTTGAGCGTGGCAGAAATCGCACACGTTTCTTCTCAGCAATAGGTGGCCGAGTACTCGGCGCCGCAGGAACAACTGTCGGCACTGTCTTCTCGCCAAGACCTGGCAAACAGAAGTCAAGACTACAATACAACTCAGACAAACGACACTAGTCGGGACAGAAAGCTTACCACTGGCGATTACACTGGACAACAAGGAACCAGTAGCGACTACTGGCGACACCTCCTTCGCAACACCCGCTACTCCGGCGGGCAACCCCAGGACTATCTGGTCAGTAACTGGCAGCGTGGTAGTCGGCGGAGCTTGTGCGGTCAGCTCGGGGGCTACTCTAGCATCTGTTGATGGCACTCTCTCTGGTACCTCCTCAACAGATGCAATACCAATGTCCGGGTCGGTCACGACTACTTCTCCAGACACAGCCTCGTCATCACCAAGTGTCGTATCAACAGACTTTTTGAACAAGACAAAATAGTCACAATGATTGCAAGTTCAAATTCATCAGCTACAATTGAGTACACGACTACATACCTTGGTACCCCGAGATTTCTCAGGAGTTGAAGCAGACTTAGCCGCAGACATTTTACGGACTACTCTGCGTTTCTTCACAGGAGGGGAGGGCTCGTCCTTCGACTCCTCAACAACAGTTCCCTCTTATTCTTCCGACTGCGCCAAGTAGCCGGCAAGGACTCGAGACTACAAAAAACAAGTTGACATTAACAACAAATGTCACACAAGTCAAAAAGTACAAGTCAAGCGCCAGAACATACCACTTCTGGCTCATACCAGGCATCATATTGCCGAAGAGCTGCAGGGATCACTGGTAGTTTCTGAAGAACTTGGCCAGCAGCGCCTCTACATCATCATCAGATATATCCTCATCGGACATACGCGACGGATCATTAAGACCTGTGTACTCACTCCCCGAGTGAGCACGTTTCTGAAGCGGCTGGATTCTTCTCTTCAAAACTGGCCGCCACATTAATCCCAGTAAGACCGAGTGCCTTCAACTCAGTAATCTGTTGCATCAAGTGGTCAAGCTCCGGGGTGTCTTCGGGTTCACTCACCCAGTTCTCTGCATGCTTTGGCGCGTGGCCAGTAACCACGGGCAAGCGAGGATCATAGTTCCCGATGTAGAACCACCTTTTCTTCCACTCCCCATGGGAGTCAGTCAAGTTGTACTCAATATATGCGGCCGAGTTTCTGAGTTGGAACCCGGCGCCTCCGAAGACTTCTGTTCTATGTGCACTTGGCTGAGGTTTACAGCGGAACAACTTCCTAAACAACTCAAGTCTTGGAGGAACTCCCAAGTAAACTTCGCAGAGGTGTACGAAAATGGACATATGTAGCACACCATTGGGGTTCAAATGAACAAGTTGGAGCTTATAGTACTCGAGGATACCTCTGAAGAAGTCGGAGGTGGGCATGGCCAACCCCCTCTCCACAAAGCGTGTGAGCATCACTGTCTCACCCGGGTGTTCCTCAAATTACCATGCATTTGGAAAAGCTGGGCGCCACTCGAGTATCTCCTTCGTTTGCAGAAGCTTGGCATCGACTAGCGCTTGCACGGCCTCCTCCTTCATCACCGAATGCTGCCACGTCACTCCAGGTGGCGGCGGCGCAGTCTGATTCGTCGACCCCACCTTCGGTGCCAGCAGCACCAGTTCCTTCTCCTTCTTAGACTTCACCTTGCCCGCCGCCGGAGCCTTGCCCTGGATCTTCTCGGGTTTCTTGCCTATCTTCTTGGTGCGCATCTGCCGATTTCAACCTCAGCAAAAGGCACTCACTCTCGGATCTCTCTCAAGGAGCAGCAATGGCGGTGGTGGCACTTGGCAATTGCGACGGCGCAAACGCGGAGCAGAGGCGTAGGGGAGGAAGAAAAACAAATCTGATTACAGCAGGGCGTAAACCTAACCGAAAGGGGGCCCTCCAGTTTTATCTCCGCCACCTCCAGATTCCAAGCGTCAGTTACGCAACGGACGGATTTTAAGCGGATTAATTGCCTTAAACACCCAACAGCTATTCTTTTCAACGATTTGTTGACTACTTCAACGACAAAGATAACCTAAGTGCTCGGGGGCTGCGGATACCGTACCCGATGGTCAGTTTTTTCTTTTTCAAGATTTCCAAGGGTAAAACAGGCAAAAAGCAGGATTGGCCCTAAGCCTGACTCTTCGACTCAACCTAAGGCTCGGGGGCTACTCCATATGGAGTGCAATTGACATCGCACTACCATATAAAAATTCTCGAAACAGAAACAACTCGAAGGAACAAGAAGAGTACCTTCCAGCCACGCGACAGTACTCGAGCACTTCGATCTGCAACCTCTACGACGAACTACTCGGATAGTGCCCGCAGTACCCAAGACTGTGGCGCACGACTACAAAGTACTCGGGGGCTTGTCGGACATGCACCCCAGGCCCACAAGTAGACCTTGGACGGCCCACTAAGGGGCGTACTCGGATGTGACCAGAACAAGGGATAGGCGTATCCCACTCGGACTAGTCAAGTGTGTATATGGAAAACTACTCGGGCCATACCGAGCAGAACTCTGTAATAGTACTCGACTAGGACTCAGACTTGTAACCTTGCCCTCCCGTGCATATAAGGGCGGGCAGGGACCCCCCTCAAACAGAACAACTCTAGTTCATCCAAGATCAATACAAACCAACACACAGGACGTAGGGTATTACGCGATCTAGCGGCCCGAACCTGTCTAAATCGTGTTCCTTGCGTCACCATTGATTTCTTGATTCTCGACGATCCTTACCGCATAAAAGACTACCTAGGATACCCCCTAGGCGAGTTGCCGGTCTAAAACACCGACACACGCCTGTTGTCAAGATTTGCGGATCAAGACTACGGCTAGTAAATTTTTTTATGCGCGTAAGGCTTCGGATGGTGGCGTGAGAAGACACGGGGTTAGACTGGTTCGGGCAAGGAAAGCCCTACGTCCAGTATGAGGAGCTGCTCGTGTTACTCACGCAAGGTCTGTAGTAGGGGGTACAAACGGGCGAGAGAGGGAGCCGGTCCCAAGTCTCTTGGGTGTGCACTGATGCTCTAGAGGTGAGTGTGTGGGCTCTGTTGGCTTGAGAGTCTTCCCGGTATTGAGACCCCTGGTTCTCCCTTTATAGCGCAAGGAGGGCTCAGGATTACAGGTGAACCGGGTGTGTGGAGAAGTAAAAGAAATAAGCTAAGTAAAGTAAAGTACAAGGAGAAGGACCAAGTCCCCGGGTTGCCACCTCCTGCCCCGGTCTTCGGCTCCTGTCAGCGCGTCCACCGGAAGAGGGCGGCTGTCTTCGGATCCTGGCGACGATCTTCCTGGCGACTGCTGCCGCCAAGCATGACGATCTTTCGGTCGTGGCAACTGTGCACGTTGGGGGAGACGACTGACCCCTGTTGTCCTGCTTACGGTCCGTGGGACACGGACGTCGCGTCCCTGTCGCCGGATACGCGGGGCGCGAGAACGGGCAGAGCTCCCTCCTGTGCCGGGCGGCGCATACCATGAGTGCTTATAACAAATCAGGGGGAGCCACGGCCACTGTAGCCTGTGCGGTCGTGGCTACAGTGTTCCACCCGGGTACTTGTGGCGGTCACATCGAGGGGCGCGGGCGCCTTTCTGCGCGTCAGAGCCGCGGCACATTTATGGCAAGATCGATGAGGGGCCCACGCGATCCACGCCCTCGTCTGCCGGTCTGCGCCCGAGGCGGACCCTTGTCTTGTGGGCCCGGATGAGTCCGACCCCCTACGCTCGGGGTCGGGTGAGGCGGAACCTTGCGGCGAGGGGTCGGGCGCATCCGACCCTGGGACCGTGAGTCGGGCGAGGCGGAGTTTTGCCATCGAGGGGTCGGGAGTGTCCGACCCCAGGATCCTGGGTCGGGCGAGACGGAGCTGGATGTTCCCTACCCATACTAGGCCGGCGGCAATCGTCATCACCGCAGGTGGGCCTGGGCCCTCATGATTGTTGTATTAAGGGGCATTAGGAGGTCGTTAATATTTTCCCCCAATAAGAGGAGTACTTTGGGCCGAAGCCAAAGATTGTCAAGTACCATGGTAAAGTTTAGGATCCATAGCTGGTTATCATTCTTTAGTCCTTCATTATTGAAGGCAACCGATTTCTTGCTGTTACACATACGTTGCCTTGCCTTTACCCTACTTGCTATTGTACTGATTATTATTACTTGTTAGATTTCCCTATGTACTATATGGATTTGTTCGACAAACTTCAATAATCATCTCGCCTCTTGTTGTGTATTTTGTTTATTTACTTGTTCGGAAAGATCTCTTGGAGAAATTATGGGGATGGGACAGACTGCTACCAAAGGCGACTTCCGTGTCTTTGTCTGTCTATATCACATACCTTGAAGAGTATCACCGTCGCAATGTGCACGCAGTTACTACGGACACGAGCATATCTGCTCTCGCTGAGACTGTAAGTAAACCTCCTGCGTGCCCCTTTGCCAAACCACCAGTTTTTATATCCTGCTCCTGTTTAATTTTTTTATATCGATTGGCTTGTCTTTTTTCCTAACTTAAATTTTGATGATCGATCGATTGTGTGACTGACTATCTGATGGTTTCAATTAAGCAGTGTCTCAGCAATGAGAAGCAACTTGTATCTGAGTTGAAGCTCTGGGTGACACGTGAACAGGAGACGAGCTTGATGATACAGAGATCAATCATTCTGAGTTGCCTGATCCAGGAGCATGCACGCTCAGTGGTCCACACAGCAGATAAAAGCAGCTTTTCTGATGTTTCTGGTGCGGCTTTGTTGGTATGTTCATTCCTCCCCTGGCCTAGCTGTAACACGGCAAACCTTTCACTTATATTTGACCATGCAATGTTATGTAATCCTTTCTCTGCACCCCGGACATTTAGGTGAAATAGAAATCTGTCGCAACTATAATTGAACCAATTTATTTTCATCTATGTTCAGTTATCATTGTCTTCCAGAAAGCTACTAGTTGTACTTATTGTTACAAAGGTTCAGTGGCCAAGTCTGATGACGTTGATCTTAAAAAAACTGCTAGGTCTTTATACTTTGGGCAGTTTTATAAACTGCAATGTGATTGACATTGTAATCACCAACAACCTCAATATGACCTACAAATTAATTGCATTGGTCAAGTTTTCCTCTCTTTTTTTCTGGTACATAGTTTTGTTTTATTAAAGACCAACTAATGGTGTTTCCATCTCCTGACATTTGGTTTTATTTTAGTCAAGCATTGCTTAAGTATTTGTTTACTGCGTGTACCCTGTGGGAGAAGGGAGTAGGGAGTAGCTGCAAGATGGTAAATCTGTCCCGGTTCTTCAATCTTCATTGTTTCATTTGGTATGCATGTGGGTAGCTTGGCTGGCAGTCTGGCACTATCCAACTTGGTTCATGCACCTTTTTTACTAAAATAGCTGAAATATTTGGGTGCATTATAGATGTAGGCCAACCTAGGAGGAAATCGGTGGCTTCCTTTTTGTGAAGGATAAATTAGTTCCCAAATTCGCCTTGAACAGTTGGATGGTATATGGATTATTTTGCTCGACTTTTTTATGGTCATTGTACTAATCCAAAATGATGGTTTCAAGTGTATTGCCAAGGACGCTGGCCTGACGTGTGAGTTGCTGAGGCGTGGCGCTGATCCCATTGATGATTATTTAATCAACCAGGGCAGAGTGATACGCTCGTGTGCCTTGAGCCTAATGAACTGCACTTCTGTTTATTCCTCTGCTGCTATGTTGGTACGTGCCTGCCTTAAAACCCAACCTAATATTATCATCCATCCATGAGCCTTAATGGGCCTATCTTCCATCCATTCTTGAGCCTTTTGAACTGCACTTTGCAAAATTTTGTTTTAACTTGTACTAGTAGCCTATCGGCACTAACTATATACTGAGGGGTGCCTTCAATTTAAGGGTATGGCAAAGGAGGCTGAAATGATGTGTATGTGGATGCTTAAAAATAACAAGCCTGTTGATTTCTATGATGATCCCATACCTCATGAGATTCAAGACACACACATAGTCCGGTCCGGTACCTTGAATTTTATGGTCAGCATACTAGAAAAGTCTTCTGCTGAGCACAAGATTGATAAGGAAGAACCTGCTAGTAGAAGTGGTCCTCGTGGTGATGGGTATGGCATTGCTGTTGATGGAGCAGCAAACACCACAAGGTATGGTTGTATGGATGGATGTTGTTTTTCCTTCTTGATGCAGCTACATGAGTTATAAGAGAATTAGTTTGTTACTTCATGATAAGCATTGTGATACTATGCCATTTCACTGTATTATCACCAGGGGCAGCATGGAAGAAGGTAACAAAGAAGCTGATCACCAAAATTATGGTTGCCATGAGCTTTTCATATTTCCCTTGCAAAACGCTCATGTGTAATGTTGTTTTCGTGTTATTTTGAGAAGGTTTTTGGGAGAAACTATGGGGTTGGGAAAGGCTGGTCCCACTATGCAGTTATGTTAAGTGGTCTGACTATGGCAGATATCTTGAGGAGTATTACAAACACAATGCTAATGAGTTTGTTGCTGCTGCTGCTGCCAAGAATCCACAAAATACCAATACTACTGATATGGGTGCTGCTGTTGCCAAATTCGTTAGTAACCTTCTTGCATCCTTACTATGACCATTGGTTATATAACTGAATCTGTTTGGGTAACATATTTCAAACTCAATTTTTTTTGAATTAGTGTCTCAAGATGGAGGAGGAACTCCTGCGGTGTAGCCTGGATGACGCCAGCACTATCATTGAGAGTAGCCTGATCAAGGACCGTGCACTTAAAATCTGTGGCACCAGGGATATTCCTTCTATTGTTGCTTTTGTGGTATGTGCCTACCTTGCCTGAAGAGGCCAAGCAAAACATTTTTTTTACTGTACCAGGAATGCTATTCCTTTCGGAATCCTAGTGATTGAATTTGTGCTGCTATTAAGAAAAATAGGGGGTGGAAGAAAATGAAAAACCTTACATGTAGGCTTGAAGATACTACCTGGATGGTGTTTAAATTTTGGTAGCTGCACAAATTAACTGGTGCAAATTTAGATAATCAGCGGTAAGAATTAGTAGCCTGTTTCAATTCTGGTCTTGGCTCCACACAACTGTTTTATGGTAGTTGAAAGGATGGCCAAACAAAGTTGAGTGTTACACTTGAAAGCTTCAATTGTTGCTCTTTTAATTAAATGTGGCAAACATATATATTATATTGACTCGTGTGTAGGAGTGTTTGCACAATGTTTAATTATGGCCTTATGAACCAAGTCTTAAATGTTTACTGTTTCACTTTTCCATGTGGATGGATTGGACTAGTTCTATCGAACTCAGCACATGCACATACAGTAAGCAGTAGTTCTTTGGGTAGAATATAGGGTATTTTTATTCTTGCTATGGTCTTTTGATTAATGCCTAACATTGGTTTCCAGTGTATTTAAAGAGGAGGCTGACCTGATGTGTGAGCTGCTGAAGCATGGTGCTAAGCCTTCTAATGACATCATCCAGCTGAGCAGCGTGATCCGCATGTGCGCCTTGAGCCTTGTGTACCTCAGAGAACCCCAATCTATTGCTTCCGCCGCTGCAATGGTGGTTAGTGCCCTACCCTATCCTGCCTCCCGCCAATATGTGTGCCCAATTTTAACAAGTATATCTATTCATTTCTTTTTTGTAAATTTACCTACATATTGACACTGGTTGCAAAATGATGAATGTATTCGATCCAAGGGTATGGCAAATGAGGCTAAAAGGATGTGTGATTGGATGAAGAGAGAGAACAGGCTTATTACCTTCAGCTTGCCTCAGCCTCGTGAGCTCCACCGGAGCTGCTTGATCCGGATGAAAGCCTTGGATGTTATGACCAGAATGTTGCATGAGTGTTTCTTTTCTTCCTCCAAGGTTAGTGGAAAATACTTTTTTTTTGGTTCATGGCAATAGGTTGACATAATTTTATGCATTTCTGGTCTAGCCAAATACTGTTCGCACTGCCGCAACCTCGGGCCATCCTGATGCTCTTCCAGAAGAAGGCGCCAGCTCCCAGGCTTCAGTCGAAGACACGCCCAAGCCCAAGCCCAACAAACCTGATGCTCTTCCAGAAGAAGGTGCCGGCTCCCAGGCTTCAGTCGAAGACTCGCCCAAGCCCAAGCCCAACAAACCTGATGCTGTTCCAGAAGAAGGCGCCGGCTCCCAGGCTTCAGTCGAAGACTCGCCCAATCCCAAGCGCCGGCCCAATCCCAACAAGACTTAAGCTGGCTCAGAATGGGAAGTCTAGCTATAAGATGTAGCGACTAGTGAGTGCGTCTGAGTCTGTATCGAACAAAGGAACTCCTGAATTCAAACTGAATCATTCCTCCTACCTGCTCCTTCCTCCCTGCTCTCTATTCCCCATTGCTCGTGCTGCTAACAAATACTCACCGTAGTTGTGACTAATTTTTCTTTTTTCCCCAGCCTTTTCATTTCTGGACATCTGTTATTGTATTTGTACTGGTTCACATACTAGTCATGTTTGGCACAATGTTCTTGTCTGGTATGCAAGAGCCAAGAAACATTTAGGCCCCCTTTCGAATATAGGAGAAACATAGGAAAAATATAGAATTGAGTTCCTTGGTGTTATTTTCTTATTGTCTCCTCACTTGAACAAGGAGGGCAATTATGAGATATGGATGACATCATGATTCTTTTATTTTATTCTTCCCACTTGCCCTGCTGCCTTGATTCGTAGTTGATTAGTAAAATTACAGTTACATTTCAAGGACAAAACGAATGCATTTCCCTATCGTTTCTGGCAATGTTATCATGATTGCTGTAGCCCTCTATTTTATTTGCCCCATGCGGGCCTCATGAAAACTTCTAATTAGTTCTATTCTTTACACTGCAGATACCTATTGCTTTGAAAATGTTGAGGATTATTAGCAAGTGCAAATTTTGAAGTCATATAGCTTTGATATATCAGTTTATTGCGACTTGAGTGTAGTATATACCGGTTAATTTGCACGTGAAAACAAAAAAAAAGATTTAATGCCAACTATAATTCCTCCTTTATGTATGGGTTTGTATTGATATCCACGTGGGCGTCGTACGTGCATGTCTACTAGTAAATCTCTACTATCTCTACTATAAAAAAACAAAACTAAGACTATTTTTTGGTACGTCATCTTCCGCTCGGTGGTTTCTTCCGCGGTATATCAATTTCCCTCCGTCCGATCCAAAAATCTCGTACCTCCGGTTCCTCCGCTCCGGTTCCGCGCCCGCGGTGCACAAGCACCATCCGCATCGCCTACCTCCATCTCCTCCGCAACAACTATCGCCCTATCTTGCCGCCGCCGCTGCCCACCTTGCACGATCCAGCTCCTCCCCGCCGCTTGACAACACCGTCTCCACGCCCACCGTGACGCTCCACTCGATCTTCGTACCCCCCTATGCGCTCGCCAGATCCCCCTCCGTCTACGCCACCGCGGTCGACGCCGAGGACCGGGCCGTCGTGCGCGTCCACGGCCCCGACGGTTGCCCCGTCGCGTGGCGCCTCCGCTTCTCCCTCCTCTACAAGGCGTCGGCGCCCCTCCTCCTCCGTGCCGCCGCCGTCCCCCGTCCTCCTCCGCACCGTCTCGCCATCGCTGTCACCGTCCAGGTCTGCCCCGCGCCCCCCGTGGATGTCGCGGCGGCTGAGCCAGCCGCGCTCGCCGTGCCCCTCTCTGCGCCCTTCACCATCACGTCCTCGCGCCTCAACGCCGTCTCCAATGTCGTCGTGCACATCGAGCTCCGCAATGGCACCATCGGGTGGGGGAGGCCGCCGTGCTGCCATCCGTCGCCGACGAGGACCAGCCGGCCGCGCTCGCGGCCTGCGGCGTCGCTCCGCGCGCTACTCGACGAGGTCAGCCACCCCTCCTCCCCCCTCCCCCTCCCCCTTCCCATCTCAAATATTTGAGAACATCAACGTCTTGCATCAATTGAGATGTGGGGTATGTATGTGGAATTTGTTCTAATATGTTCCATTATTTCAAGTTCTATATCTCAATCGGTTCAACATTTGCACATGGTCATGGAACAGGGTGTTCTGGAAGCAATCCGGATCAGTTGTGCTAGCTATCCAACAAAGAGGACATTTGATGAGCTCATTATTGATCGGTTTGGAATGCTTGCACCAGAGCTTGTGGACAGGTATGAATGCTCTAGCTGTGGGATTTAAGTAGGCGATATAAATAGGGGTGAAGCTCTAAGTGAAATATGCCAGTAAAATATATTCTGATTTTTCTGAACTATACATTTCAAAAAAAAAATCTGAACGATTAAAGTGAGCTCAATGCTTTTGCAGCTCTGATGAGAAGGCCGCTTGTGCAGCCATACGTGATAGAATGGGTTTGAAAGGATATCAGGTAGCCTATGTCAATGGGTGAATACAGGAGATAAAACAATCTTATACAGCATATACTTTTTTCGCAAGACCTCATCTCGAAGAGCGAATGCTGTGCGACTAATCCAGAGGCGTATAAAGACACATCTTATGCGAAAGGAATTCATCAAATTACGAAAAGCCTCAATTAAATCTCAGAAGTTCTGGAGAGGTATTTCTTCACTGCTCAGAGCACTTTGTGTCTTTAAGGTCAGTAAAACTGGTCGTACCTGAAACTGACGTATAATGTAATCAAATCCTGCAACAAGACTAGCTAGAAAGCTTTTTGAGTATATGAGAAGAGATGCTGCTTCAATTAGGATACAAAAGCATGCACACACCCATTTTGCCAGAAAAGCGTACCTTCGAGTATATGAATCAGTTATAGTAATACAGATAGGATTACGAGCAATGGCAGCTCGCAATGAACACAGGTTCTGAAGAGAGACCAGGGCTTCCATAATTATCCAGGTTCGCGCTGTAACAGATGATTTGTAGTTAGTTTTTATAAGAAACCATAAGTAACTACTTTATGAATCACAGACTCGATGGCGCCAACACAAAGCTTATGTTGCTTATAAGCAGCAAAAGAGAGCTTCGTTGATTCTTCAGTGCTTATCACAGATGCAATCTTCCATTTTTTTGAATTCTTGCAATCGAAAAGAAATTAAGAAAGGTATAGAAGGTTTTATCAATATTGATGTGGGTATAGTGACTCAGATGCTTTTCTGAACTAATCTTTGACTGACATTTTATTTCCATGCTATACTTGTAAGGTGATTTGGAGAATACTTATATGGGGCCAGATTACAGTGGCAAAATGATTTTGCTCCTTGATATCCTGTCGAAAAGTTCTGAATTGGGCGACAAGGTATTGGTGTTTAGCCAGAGCTTGACTACCCTGGATTTAGTGGAGTTTTATCTGTCAAAGTTGCAAATTAAAGGAAAAGAAGGCAGACATTGGAAGCGGGGGAAGGATTGGTATAGGTATGCTTCCACAGTTGATTTTCTTTTGTACACAAGAACATTGCAGTTGCTGGTGTGGCAGTTTCACAAGTATCTGTTTTCTTTTGGTTCTTATACTTTGTGTCATTCTCATGAGATAAAACTGTTTATAACCTACTCTTCAATAAGATCCTGGACATAATGCTTTGTGTGCAACCACTTCCACGGCCTTCCCATAGTATGATGTCTGTTCATGCAAACTAAAAAATTAGGCCTTAGGGAAGAATCCCTGGTGGGAACTGGACTTTGAGTCTGGAAAGTGGTGTTTCTTTGTGATTCATGTGGGAATGAAACCATTGTGAAACCTGAAAAATCTTCAATTTGATTAGTTCCAGGATACCCATTATCACTTTGGTGCCATCTGCTTTGTTTGCTCTGGAGTGTTTTGAACTATTAATCTGCCATTATTGGCAGAAACAGGGCTTCAAGTAGGGACTAGGAAATCTGCAATCATGTCCTACTCCTTCAACACAAAGCATCTATATTTTTATCTTAGTTCTCGTATTCTGGTGTGCTGGTCAGTAACTAAATATAGCTCTTATGATTCCAGGCTCTGTCATATTCTTTTTTCCTATGGGAAACTGTCATGTTTCTCTTTGGAATATTCTGTAGTGCTAGCATGACAGTATAGTCTTCTAATGTAAAGCAGTCATCATAAAGACTTGGATACCATCATTGTTGATACCTATTTCTGTAAAGACTATTGTTATTCTTGGCATGCATTTTTACTAGAGTTGCTTATCATCATTATTACTGTGTGATCTTGCAAATATTATATATCCATCTCATGCTGAACAGGCTTGATGGGAGCACTCCATCTTCTGATCGGCAGAATCTTCTGGAGATGTTTAATGACCCTGAAAATGCAAGAGTGAAATGCACGTTGATATCAACTCGTGCTGGATCTCTGGGCATTAATCTTCATGCTGCAAATCGTGTGGTTCTTTTGGATGGATCCTGGAATCCAACACACAATCTGCAAGCCATTTATCAAGTTTGGAGACCAAGAAGCTTTTTAGCAGACAGCATGACTGCCCGCACATCCCTGCAATTTGAACTGCGGTGTGGCTAATAATCTTCATGTTAAATTGGCTAGAGGCTGTTGGATTGGGGCACTACTTGGATTGATATTTCTGTCAAAAAGATTTTTGAAATATTACATGGAAGAGGGATTGGGTTAGAGAGGAGAGAAAGTAGCATTCAAATTATAGGTATTACTGTAGTTTCTTTATGGTGAACTGTTCTGAAAATTGCTTACCGCGTGCATCTCTTGCTTTTCAACTTGTCACAACTAGTCAGTGGCCTCACGCAGTACGTCCAACTTTGGCATGTGGTTGCCACTGTCCATTTGCTGAGCGGCATCGAGGATGTCATCTCCTGGCGTTGGGAAACCTGTGGGTCATACTCCGCCCGATCGGCATACCACATGTTCTTCCACGGCTCCACTGTTTCGCCGATCTTCAGGACTGTGTGGCGCGCTTGGGCACCTTTGAAAGTCAAGTTCTTTCTTTGCCTTGCGGCCAAGGGTAGGATCTGGACCGCCGCAAGGCGCAAACGACATGGGTTGCAGGTCACCGATGACTGCAATCTCTGTGGCCAAGCTGCTGAAACGGTGGATCACCTCTTCAGTCACTGTGCATATGCCCGTCAGGTGTGGTTTCAGGTTGGACAAAGAACTAACAATCAACTACCGAACCTCACCATGGATTCCAACTTGATTGATTGGTGGCTCTCTATTCGGGCCAACATGACCAGCGTCAAAGCTAAAGGCCTAGATTCTACTGTCATGCTGGTCTGCTGGCGGTTATAGAAAGAAAGGAACGGCCGAGCCTTTGCCACTACCGTTGCTAGAACACCGCAACAACTCCTGCTGCTCATTGCCGAAGAAGCGTCGCTTTGGATTCAGAGTGGTGCCCGAAACATGGAAGCCTTTGGTTGGCAGCCCCCCGGCCTCTAGCTAGCGTTACAGCTCTTCTGTCCTAAGTTAGGCTCCTAGACGCCCCCCTTAACATATGTAATCTATGTCTATTTCCATTACCGTGTGCGAGTGCCCGGTTAACGGCCCGTGTTGTACCAACTTTATATTAAATTCCTCTTAATTGAATGATGCGCAGCTCTCCTGCGTATTCTAGAAAAAAACTTGTCACAAGTACACTATTAGAATCTTTTTTAGATCAGTAATATACTTATTTATTCATGATGCTTCAGTTATGCTTCTCTGAAGTACATGTTGGTCTTTTCCTTTCTGTTTTGTTGCATTTTCCCCAACTCGGCAGCTGTGCAATTGAGAGGAGCAGAGGTGCAGGACATGGCTTGAATGGCCCATGAGGGAGATGGATTGGGAGGAGTCCATGCTGGATTTGTGGCTCGGGTAGGAGGAGCGGCTGAGGAGATGGCGTGCTTTGGTATGTTGGAGATGCAACAGAAACGGCAAGCCATGGCTGGGATCGGCGTTGGGCAAGGCAGGGGTGTCATCATGGTTGCCGGTCAATCGGTTTTTAGGAATCGCCGAGGAGGTCACCGATGGGGACAGTACTCTACTTATTTTGTTTAAATTTTGTGTGCCCGATTCTTTTGATTTGCCAATAACCATACGATTTCACTCAGCAACCTGCCCACAACCTGCCCACCGCTGCCGGGAGTTAATTGCAATTTACAAAAAGTATATTTTCATAACATGAGTATTCAATAGTCACGGTAGGCAGATTAGTGAAACTTCTAGATGAGTGGTTCGACATTTTTTTTTATCACATTGATAATTGTACTTAATTATAGTATTTTCATTCCATGCTAATTGCTAAAGCAAGTTAAATTATATATGAACTTAATTTGCTTTTGAACGTTTTTCGCGTATGTTAAATTGCTAGCTAATCTACGTTCTTCCGCGGATGCTGCTGAATGGTTATCCCCAAATTTCTATATTGCTATTTTGATGCTTGTGAAGAGAAATTATTATCCGTAGCAACGCGCGGGCACGATCCTAGTGTAGTAGAAATATATAAGGGAAACACAAAATTTGTACAACGGTTTGGATAGCACTCAGAGAATACAATTCCGAATTTTTAATGGTACTCAGAAAATGCCTCTTTTTCACCCCCTTTTTTTTTTTTTTTGAAAGCTTTTCACCCCCTTTTCACTTGCCCAATAAATTTCTCGGGGCAGGTCGCATTGGGCCTGATCCACCTTCTCCCTGTAGGCGTCGCACGGGCCTGAGTTCTGAAACCCGGGCCTTGGCCTGCGTTTCTTCGCTAGGGTTCCTGAACCCGCAGGCCCAACTAATAGCGAGGTGATCTCGTCCGTTCGACGCATCCGACGGCCGATGTCGCTCCCGAGTCCCACCTTCTAATATACATATATCCTCCTCCCTCCCACCTCTCCGATGTCGTTCCTGCATTCGTCCCCGTCCCGTCGACCTCGCGAAGACGAAGGTGGTCGTGGCAATGAGCAAGGGAGAAGAGTCAGAGAGGAAGTATTTTACTCGTCTCATTGAAGAGATGGAGATGGAGGAGGAGGAAGAGGAGGAGGAGGAGGAGGAGGAGTCCGGTAAAATTACAAAGGAGAGGCCTCTTCCACACATTGTCAAGTACCATGGTAAAGTTCAGCATTCGTATGCTATTCCTTTGTACTAATTACTTTGTAGTTCGAATTTTTCCTTGATTATGGGGGCCTTTAGCATCCAAAATTTGTCAAGATCGGGGCATTTTTCCTTTATTGTCTACTCTATAGATTAATTTGTTCGACAAACATGAATAAGAGCACGCTTGCCGCCATATCTATTTCTGATGATGATTTCTTCTCGCCTCTTCTGCATTTTTACTTGTTTCGTAAGATCTCTTGGAGAAATTATGGGGGTGGGACAGGCTGCTTGAGTTGGGGATTAACGTGACCTTGTCTGTCTATACCACATACCTTGAAGAGTATTACCGTCACAATGTGCATGCAGCTACTACATTCACGAGCCTATCTGCTCCCGCTGGGACTGTAAGTAATTAAACCTCCTGTGCTGCGTTGCGTGCCACTTTACCAAACCACACACCCGTTTTTATATGCTACTCCTGTTTAATGATCCATGCTTTCAATCAAGCAGTGTCTCACGAATGAGAAGCGACTTGTATCTGAGTTGAAGCTCCGGGTGGAAACTGAACAGGAGACGAGCTTGATGATATGGAGATCAATCATTCCGAGTTGCCTGATCCAGGAGCATGCACGTTCAGTGGTCCACACAGCAGATTGCAGCTTTTCTGATGTTTCTGGTGTGGCTTTGTTGGTATGTTCATTCCTCTCCTGGCCTGGCTGTAACACACCAAGCATTTCTCTTGTATGTATATTTGACCATGAAAATATGTTATCTAGTAGTTTCTCTGTATCTGGCCTGGACAATTAGCTGAAAAATAAATCTGTTGTCCCAACTATAACTGAACCATTTTTATCAATGTCAGGCTGTCATTGTCTCCTGGAAAACTAGTTCTACTTACTGTTACATGACTATATATAGCTGGCCACTTTGAGTTACGATCGTTACAATGCTCATTCACGAGATTACAGTAACTCTCTCCTAAAGAATTTGTTTAGTGTGTGTAGTATCCCGTGGGAGTAACAGAGTAGATGCAAGGCAGTAAATCTGTCCTGGTTCTTC
Source organism: Setaria italica (assembly GCF_000263155.2). NCBI lineage: Eukaryota > Viridiplantae > Streptophyta > Magnoliopsida > Poales > Poaceae > Setaria > Setaria italica. Next base: position 58,009,478 of record NC_028458.1, read on the forward strand.
AATTTTTATCCTTTATTTGTCATCCATATGGGTAGCTTGAACTGGCAGTCTAGCACTATCCAACTTGGTATGTATACCTTAATTAAAATAGCTGAAATATTTAGGTACATTATAGAAATGTAGGACAACCTGGCAGTCTAGCATTGTCCAACTTGGTGTGTACACCGTAGGTAAAATAGCAGAAATTTTTAGGTGCATTATAGAAATGCAGTAGGCCAACCGGAAGAAATTGGTGGCTCCCTTTTTTGTTAAGGATAAATTAGCACCTAAATTTGCCTTGACGAGTTGGATGTTTTTTTATTATTTTGCTCGGATTTTTTATGGTCATTGTACTAATGCAAAATGATGGTTTCAAGTGTATTGCTAAGGAGGCTGAGCTGATGTTTGAGTTCCTGAGGCTTGAAGCACCCATTGATGATGAATTAATCACCCAGTGCACAACAATACGCTTGTGTGCCTTGAGCCTTATGAACTGCACTCGGGACAATTCTGTTTCTGCATCCGCTGTTATGTTGGTACGTGCTTGCCTTCAAAAAACCCACCTAATGTTATCATCCATCCATCCATTTGACAAACCAATGATCATCACCTTATGGATCATCTGTCAAACTTTATAATACCATCCATCCATTCTTGAGCCTTATGAACTGCACTTTACACAATTTTTTTACTACTAGCTTGTCGGCTCTAATGGTATACTAACGTGTGGCTTCAATTTAAGGGTATGGTGAAGGAGGCTGAAATGATGTGTTCGTGGATGCGTAAAAATAATAAGCCTATTGATTTCTCTGTTGATTCCACCATACCTAGTGAGATGTGGGACTGCAATGATATCCGGCGCAGAACCCTGGAATTTATGGTCAACGACATACTAAAAAATTCTTCGGCTGCCAAGCACAAGACTGTTAAGGAAGAACCTGCTGCTGAGCACATGACTGTCAAGGAAGAACCTGCTGCTGAGCACATGACTGTTACGGAAGAACCTGCTAGAAGTGGTCCTGGTGGTGATGGGGATAATATTGCTGCTGATGGAGCAGCAAACACCACAGGGTATGGATGGTCCACTTGTTTTCTTCCTTCTTGATGCAGCTCCATGTGGTCTTTGTTTGTTACTACTTCTTGGTGACAAGCATTGTCATAATATGCCATTTGTCTGCATTATTACCAGGGGTTCTCAGTATAAGAAAGGTGGTGAGAAGAGTAACAAGTGGAAAGGTGGTGAGAATTTCGGTGGTGAGAAGAGTAATAAGAGGAAGAGGAAAGAAGGTAAGAAATAAGCTAATCACAAAACTTACGATTCTTATGAGCTTTCTTAATTCCCTTGCATTACACTTCATATGTAATGTTGTTTTGGTGTTGTTTTCAGAAGATGTTTTGGGTAAAATATGGTGTTGGGAAAGGCTGGTGATGCCACCAGACAGTTCTGTTAAGTGGTCTGACTATAGGAGCTACCTTGAGAAGTATTATGAAAGCAATGCTTCTGGGTTCGTTGCTGCTGCTGCTGCTAAAAATCCGCAAAATGTTACTGACATGGGCCTTGCTGTTGCCAAATTTGTTAGTAACCCTCTTGCATCTTTACTAAACCACCGATGATCTTACTGAAGCTGTTTGTGTAACATATTTCAAACTCACAATTTTTTTCAATTAGTGTCTCGAGATGGAGGAGGAACTCCTGTCTGTGTGGAATACTCAAGTGTTGCGTAGGTTTAGTGACCCCCTAGCAGCCAGCGCTATCGTGGAGAGTAGCCTGATCAAGGAGCATGCGCTTTTAATCCGTGGCACAGGGGCTGAATTGGATCTTCCTTCTGCCATTGCTTTTGTGGTATGTGCGCCTACCTTGCCTGAACAGACCAAACAAAACATGCTGTTTCGTATTGTACCACCTGAATGCTATTCTTTTCTGAATCCTAGTGACTGAATTTGTGCTGCTGTTATTAAAAAAAATTCTAAAATGAGGGGTGGGGGATGAAAATCATGCTCGGAGGGCAGGGAAATGAAAAACCTTTGTCTCACTGTCATGTTGGCATTGTGATGTGCTACTCATTGTGGCAAATTAAAGGCAATCATCTTGTATCTTTCATGTAATCTTGAAACACTGCCTCGACGGTGTTTGAATTTGGCAGCTGCATGAACTGGTTCAAATTTTTATATAACCAGCGCTAAGAATTAATAGCATGATTATCCAATCTTGGTTCCACACTTGTTTTATCGTAGTTGAAATCCTTGCCTATCTCACTCATTGGATGGCCAAACAACGTTGAGTGTTACCCTAGAAGGCTTGAACTTTGACCTATGTTGAGGGAGGGATATAAAATATTGACAGGTTTCATTGCACAATATTTAAGTATGGCCTTGTGAACCCAAGTCTTAAATGTTTACTGTATCACTTGTCCACACTGATAGCTTGGACTAGTTCCATCCAACTTAGCAGCACATACAGTAAAGCAGTTCTTTGGGCAGAATATAGGGTATTTCTTTGATTCTTCCTACAGTTTTTTGTGACTAATGCCTAGCGTTGGTTTCAAGTGTATTACCAAGGAGGCTGAACTGATGTGTGAGCTGCTGAAGCATGGTGCTCAGCCTTCTTCTCAATTCATCCAGCTGAGCAGTGTAATCCGCATATGCGCCTTGGGCCTTCTCAAAGGACACCAATCTTTTGCTTCTGCTGCTGCAATGATGGTTAGTGCCTACCTGTGTGTGCTGAATTTTAACAAGTATCGATCCATTCGTTTCTGTAAATTACCTAAGCACGTTGGCACTGGTTGCAAAATGATGAATGTATTCAATTCAAGGGTATGGCAAATGAGGCCGAAGAGATGTGCGATTGGATGAAGAGAGAGAACAAGCTTGTTACCTTAAGCTTGTCCGAGCCGCATGGACTCGAGGTTTCCCACTTGATCCGGAATACAGCCTTGGATGTTATGACCAGCATATTGCATGAGTCTTCCTTCCCATCCTCCAAGGTTATATAGTGGAAAATACTTTTTTTTTGTGCCGTGTGGGCCTCGTGAAAAATTGTCTAATTGATTCTATTCTTTCCACTGCAGACGCCGGATGATGCAATGCCATGACTAAACAATGCCGGAATGGATCAAGGATGGGATCCATATGGATTTGATGTTTGTTCTTTTTACTGGCCTGGAACACTAGCTTTGCAATTTTTATTTAAAAAGAAAGTGTTTAGGACCTTTTCTATTCTCTATCCTGCTAAACTTGCTCTGGTACTAGCTGTGGCGGAGCTCCTCGGATTAACTTAGCTAAAGCATATTTAAATCACCTAACATGCGATCATATGCTTTAATTAAGTTAACTCGACGATCCGTCGGATTTCATCCGATAAAACCACTTATACAGGACCGAGTTAGCATAGCTCACACGAAGGTGAGTGGTTCCAGAAAATATAACAGATCATCCGAGTTAAACAAGTTCAACAATTTATTTCAACACTGGTTCGAAAATCAGAGTTTTACAAGATTCAAAAGCAGCGGAAAAGGTTAAACAGAACGGCTGAAACTAGCGTCGGGTCGGATGTCCTTGATAAGGCCAATTAGGACATTAGGATATCAGTGATCCCTTTTCTCGCTGTTCGAGGAGGGATCCCACTCGACCGTCCACCCAGGAGGAAGCTGGGGCGGCCAAGTGCCAGCAGTAGCACACTCAGAAGCTTCAACTTCACCTGAAAGAGATGCCACAAACAAGGCTGAGCTACTAAGCTCAACAAAACTTAACCGACCGGTGGGGAAAACTACTCCACCAACTTCTAGACATGCAAGGCTCTTTGGCTGAGGGGTTGGTTTTGCCAAAAACAACTATGGTAGGTCCTTACTTTCAATATTTTAGCTCCGGTTCTAAGTTCATTAACCAGTCTACATTGGCACTTGCTAAGCAAACACAAACCAAACAAAAAGTGCATATATATATATATATATATATATATATATATATATATATATATATATATATATATATATATATATATATATATATATAGATAGATAGATAGATCAAGCGTCAAGTTCATATCATCATCATGTTCCATTTTTACTCAGTGTAGCATTGCGATCAAGTAGTCTCAAACTGTGAGAGGCAGACGAATCAATTTGGGTTCCTTAACCATGCATGGCGAACCTAACCTCACGACATCCGCGCATCGCCGAGGGTCGCTTCCTGTGTCGGTCGTCCCCATCAATCCCCTGACCCGTGTCGGGCCCACTTCCCTTGGTGCAATATTCCGCAGACCCGACCTCTGCCGTTCTGCGATCACATTTGCCACCACATGCGGCCACAGGGGAAACTCTGTTCCAGAGACAGTGGATCCAACCGCTCACGTCCAGGTTCAATCAGGTACTAGGCTTCCCCATCCCATACTGGGTATGAGATTAGTACTTTCAAACACTTGATCACGAACACCGCCACTGTCAGACCTTAAACAGATTCAAGTAGACAGACGGGGCGATCCACCGACCACCAAAGAGTTCACCAGGCCCTGCCCCGTCCACCGTCCTTATAGTTGTAACCAGAAGAAGAACAACCAACTCCTATAACTCGCGAGTGACAGGAAATTACTCGACTTTTACCGAGTCCTATTAAGCAACACGACTACTCGGACTTATCAGACTAGTGTTCAGATCAAGGGAACTAAGTCATGCATCTATGGTTTCAAACAACTCCTATAACGTAAATGCACATACAAACGAAGGAAGGCATGTGCAAGTTTAGAAAGTTGGGGTCATGCTCCGGGGCTTGCCTTCGAGCGGGGCGGAGGCAAAATGATCCTCTGCGAGTTCTGTTTCAGCTCCTGCGGTCGGCGGCTCAGCTACTGCTCCGTCTTCTGACACCGGATGCAGCTCGTATGTGCCATCGGCGAGATTTAGTTCTACACGGAAGTGCAAATGCAGGGTTAAACATTTGGACGGTTATTTCAACGACACTTGCACGCTTTAGCTCAGAAACTTGTAGCAAAGTTACAGGAAAAAGGGGTGGAATTCCAAGCTTTAGTTGATAGAGAACAAGACAAAAGAGTCGGATTGGGAGAAACTTATGATCTGAGCATCAGACCTAAGAAATAACTGTACCGGGGTCCTCAGACTTAACACAGAGAAGTTCCCGAAATTTTACACAGATACCCTCGGGTCAAAGAAAAAGATACAGCCGAGCCCTCGGGCGAGGCGGACAAGGGTCGGCGAAACAGACAGGGTTAGGCGAGACGGAAAAAGGGGTCGGCAACTTACCTTTAGGCCTACTAGTGAAGTCTTGGGGTCAGGAAGGAACAGACTCAGGCGGAAGGACCTGAGGCGCTAAGGCTTGGGCGGCGGCGGGGTCCGACGGTGCTCCGGCGGCGGCGGTCCTTCTTGTGGACAACAAGCAAGCTCTGGCACCGTGCGGAGGAAACAGGCGGCTGGTGGGTTGGGAAAAGCGGGTTTGAGTGAAGAGGGGAAGTTCCTTAAGAGCTTATGCGTCAGCGCTTGAGTGCGAACAGAGGAAGGTGCGGTGAGGCAACGATGGCGAAGGAAACTTCGGTAAGAGCTCTGGTACTCCCTTTTATAGCTGCGCGAAAGAGAAAGAGAGTTCGAGCAGCGCAAAGATCAGGTAGAAAAGGATGGAGTGCTCTGCCGTGGCGGCGATTGGTCGATGCCTCCATTGGCCGGCGAAGCGGAGCTTCGGGGACAGGGTCTTCGGTCATTGGGCACTGGAGACAGAGCTTGTGCAGGTGCGGTTTTGCCGGAGGGAAGGATTGGCAAGGGCGAGCGCGGGTCTGGTCGCGTCAGGCGGCGGATTGGGTGCGGCGGCTCAGCTAGCGTGCGGCAGGAAGGAAGGAAAGGGGCACTGCAGACGAGGGCGCTGCAGGCGAGGTGACAGGGCGAGCGGCGACGCTAGCAGGCGCAGACCAGCGGCTTTGCCGGGGCACGCTACTGGCGAGGCGGGAAAAAGAGTTGTCTCTACTGGAGCCGTAGTTGGCGAGGGTGGTATCGTCGCGGGGCACGCGCGTGGGCAGCGCAACTGAGGGGGCGACGGAAAAGCCGGAAGGCATCGGGGCGCGCGGCCGGGGATCCGAGCGAGGTGATGGGTACGGGAGGCGAGGCGGTCTGGCGCGGCAGCGGCCAATCTTTGGTCGCAGCGGCGACAGGACGCCTGGCGCGGCCGGCGAGAGTGCGAGCGAGACGAGGCGAGGCGGAAAGGACTGCAGGGGCTATCGCGCGGGATTGGGAAGGAGGCGCGCTGATCTATCTTGTCGCGGCCGGCGACTGGACGAGGCGGCGCTCGTCGGGGAGGTTGAGCCACGCGGCAGAGAGGCTCTGAAGCAGGGCGCACGCTGGCTCTGGCGCGTTTGACCCGAGAGGTCCGTGGGATCTGGTTTTGGGTCCACCTTCCAATCTCTGGCTCTCCGACAGCTCCAAAGTTTGGAGGAACACTGGCTTTCGTGACTTAGAGAGAACCGGCGGTTTGGCTGGGTTTCAGGGTCGGGCTGAGAACCGGACTTTAGGTGATAAAGCTCAAGAAAAGCTGAGTCAACCGGATTAAGGACTTGTCTTAAGATTAACTCGGCTGATTTAAACCTGGGTCGTTACAGCTTCGCCAGGGAAATGCAACGGACCGGGGAGTTGACCCGGCAGGTCGCCGCCGCCCAGCAGAACGCCGCAGACCTACGAGCGCGGGAACAGGAGGCGCGGGAAGGCGCGCGGAGGGCGGAGGACAAGTTCCGAGCCGCTACCGAGAAGGCCCGTCGTGACGTCGAGGAGCTTGCACGGTTGAGGAAGGAGCATGAGGCCCTTCAGAAAACCGTTGAGCGCATCCGGCACGAGCGACACACGGCTCAGCAGGAGCGCGACCTCGAGACGGGCCGGAAGGCTGAGGTCGAGAAGGTGGCGGCCGACCTTGGGGCGGAGGTTGGTCGGCCTCTAAGCTAAATAGCGTGCTCAAGGTGAAGTAAAAATAAAAGACAGTTTTATCAGATGGTAACTGTTCCACGTCCGCGAACGGAGGTAAATGAGCTACTGGCCGAGTGAATGGACGACTGCCGTCGGATGGGAAATGGATGGGTCGTTTAACTGGGCGCCGATATGCTCTGCTCTTGCTCTGAATCAGAAATATACTTTACATTGCTCTCGTTCCATATAAACAATTATATTCAAGTGAAAAATATATAAATTTTTATGTTGTTTCAGTAAATAAAAAAAGATATATGATAATATATTGTGACACGATTAAATACAATTATTTATGTTTATTTATTTTGAAATAAAGCAATAAAGAAACTACCTAATAGCGCGGGCCATCTAGGTAGTTAACGCAGAATCATAGAGTTCACATGTACGGAGTTCTGGTACGTGCCTTGTCAAATCATGGGCCAAACATGGCGTGATTGCAGACGATGAGATTCCGGCCTTCGTCGGGAAAGACAACATTCGAGAAGATTTCTGACGGGCAAAACAACCACAGCAGCCAAACATTCGTCGATCCATCCCGACATGAAGAGTAGACATGCGATTGCAGAATAAGCTGGCTTATGGGGGTGTTTGGATACACCCCTATAAATTTTAGTACCCGTCACATCGGATGTTTGGATACTAATTAGGAGTATTAAATATAGTCTAATTACAAAACTAATTACACAGATGGAGTCTAATTCGCGAGACGAATCTATTAAGCCTAATTAGTCCATGATTTGACAATGTGGTGCTACAGTAACCATTTGCTAATGATGGATTAATTAGGCTTAATAGATTCGTCTCGCGAATTAGTATAGAGGTTCTGCAGTTATTTTTATAATTAGCTCATGTTTAGTCCTCCTAATTAGCATCCGAACATCCGATGTGACCCCTCCTAAAGTTTAGTACCCCGCATCCAAACACCCCCTATATAAGCCGACTGAAAAGCTTATAAGCTGGTTGAAAAAATTAAAACGGCTGATTTGTTGTGAGAGAAAAACATCGTTTGGTGGTTGATAAGCTAGCTGAATAAGCTAAAGCGAACATGCCGAATACTCATGATTGAAAAGTTACTGTGAAAACCGACTGAAAAGCTTATAAGCTGGTTGAAAAGTTAAAACGGCTGATTTGTTGTGAGAGAAAAATATTGTTTGGTGGCTGATAAGCCAGCTGAATAAGCTGAAGCGAACGGGCCGAATACTCATGATTGAAAAGTTACAGTGAAAACAGTATAAGTAACCAATTAATTTCAGAACGGAACAATGTTGCTCATCATTTTATTCAGAGCGTGAAGCTCCTAACTCGAGCCATCACCCTGCTACAGCTCAATATATTCAGTTAACACAAACTCCTGCACAGCACCATTTCATCGACGGTATGTGAAACTGCACTTGATTTTTACATGTTACATCAAAAAAGGAAAATTTCATGGTACGTATCATCATATAAGCAGCGAGCGAAGCTTTAGTTAATACTTTTTACAGCTGCTATGCTAGTCCCTACTGAACAGGCTGCGCAGGCTGCCGCGCTCCAGCCTCTCGAGCAGCTTCCTGGCGCCGGCGACGTCCATGTCGGAGAGCTTCTTCAGGTACCCGATGGCACCGTGCGAGATCATCAGCTTCTTGCACCGCTTCGCCGCCGACAGCGTCAGCAGGCACGCGATGGCGTACTTCTTGGCCGTGTTGGCGGGGCTCGGGTCCAGCAGCTGCACCAGCCTCGGCACGCCCTTGTCGTCCTTCCTCACCTCCCGGGCGTTGGCAGGGCAACCCACCAGGCTCGCCAGCGCCTGCGCCGCCACCTCGCGCGCCCCGCTCGACTTCGCCTCCAGCAGCCGCACCAGCAGCGGCACGCACCCGTGCTCGCCGACCGCGCGCTTCATCTCGGCGGTGCTGGAGATCCGGCAGATCGCCGCCGCCGCCGCCTGCTGCGCGCCGACTGGCCCGACCCTGAGCACGTGGACCAGCCGGGGCAGCACGCCCAGCGACACCAGGCTGTCGGGCGAGACGGCCCCCACGAGGTTCCGGAGAGCGCCCACCGCGGGCTCCGGCGGCAGCGGGCCGTCGAGGTAGAGCAGCAGGCTGCGCAGCCCGCCCTCCGACACGACAGCGCGCCGCAAGCCGTCGTTGCTCGACGTCAGGTTCTGCAGGCACTCGGCGGCGTGCTCCTTGGACCCGCCCACGGCGCCGCAGTCCAGCAGGGTGACCATGACGCGGACGATACCTTCGTCGGCCAGCGCTTGCCGCACCTCCGGCACCGCCGAGAGGTTCTTGAGCGCGCCGGCCGCGGCGGACTGGGAGACGGAGTCCCCCGTCTGGCAGATCTCGATGAGCGGGCCGGCGCCGCCGTGGCCGACGATCGCGCGCGCGACGTCGGGGGACACGGACAGACGCTGCAGGGTGAGGGCGGCCTTCTCGCGGCCGACGAGGCTGCCGGACTCGGCCAGCCTGATGAGCGGCGGCAGGACGCCCTCCGACACGAGCAGCCCGTCGCAGCTGCCTGACTCCGCGACCTGGCATACCACCGTGGCGGCCTTCCCCCGGACCACCGGCGCCGACGCCGTGAGCAGCTGCACCATCGCGGAGACGTTGGCGCGGCCGAGCACGGCGAGCACGCTCTTCTCGTCCTTGCGCAGCGCCTCGAGGAGCCCGTCCACGGCCCGGTTCTTCGCCTCCGTCTGCCCGATCTGCAGCCTCGCGAGCAGCTCCCGGACGTCCGCGTGCGCCGGCGACCCCGCCGCGGCAGCCTCCGGCGGCGGCGACGGGCCGGAGGCGTCGGACAGCACGCCGGTCTTGACGAGCAGCGCGCAGTCCCGGAGGTTGAGGTCGAGCTTCCCGGCAAGCGCGTCGATGGCGCTCTGCGTCCTCAGCTTCCCGTCCGGAGGCGGCTCCCGGCACCGCCCGGCGAGGTCGGCCGCCTCGGCTAGCGTGGCGGCCACCGACTGCAGCAGCTCGCGGCACAGCGCGTTCTTGGCGAAGCACGGGTGGCTGGACAGGTCGGACAGGCACGCCGGCAGAGTCTCCAGCTTGGCGGCGATCGCCTTCCACCGGCCCGGGAACCCGCCCGCCGCCCTCGCCGCCTCCAGCGCCGCCGGCACCATCCCCTGGACCCGCTCCAGCAGCTCCTCCGCCGTCTCGTCCCCGGCTGGCGCCGGGTCCCCCCGCAGGCTCATTTCTTGGACACCCCCGCCGCTGCAGCAGGACCAGTGGCCGCGATCTGGAGTGGTTGGAGAGTGCGCAAAGCTCAGTGAGTCAGTGGCGCGAGCGACTGGCAGCTAAATCAGCACGGGGGAAGGGATGCTGAAACTGTGAGAAGAGAGGAAGCGAACAAACGGAGCAGGACTGGGAAAAGGAACAAGAGAACAAACGCTAAGAAAGGAACGAGCAGGCAGAGGCAGGGGAAGGAGGAATCCTCCGCTGTTTTATTCTATAGTAGCATTCCGCCATTTGCAGCGTGGAAAGATACCGGCATCCATGAGCGCCACACCAAGCCGAGCTATCTGAATATAATTGTTTCGCTCCCTGATCCTACCGGAGAAGAGATTTTGCGGTTCGGTGAAATGTCAATTCGGGGTGCCCGTGCGGAGACGGCACGGGATTTCATTTACGGGCTGCTCGAGGGGGTCTTGTCGTCACAAATCACGTCTGGTTTTGCAGCTCGGTGCGTGGCCTGGTTGTTTTTAAGCATTAATTAGTCAGGCAGATGAAGTTAAAGAACTGGGTGGGGTTTTGGACTCGAGGGAACGAGACGGATGACGGGCGCCAAGGACAAGGCGATGTGCGCGAAATGGAACTGCTATTTTTTATTTTTTATTTTTTTAAAATGCTACCGCATGTTACCAGTACCAGCCGTACTACCATCACTGTTCTGCTGTCTGAAGCAGGCAGGTGCACGTACCACTAGGCAATATTTGCAATCCGGATAGATGTGGACATGTGGTAGAAACATGGCCGGGGAGATGGGTGATTTTTACCTTGGCGAGAGGAGCAAGATTTGGCACGTAATGTGACGCTAACGCTGCTATACCGCCACGATTTGCTTTTCTTGTATTGTAATCGAAAGATCCTGTGCTTTGTTGCCCCGCACAGGCACAGGAAACGGCAGCGTAAAAGTAACTTAACCCCGATGACGTGGTGTCCTTTTGTTACAACAGCGACGGGGCAGAGGCAAAAGGCGAGCCCGTTCCCGATCTTAAAACTCATGACCCCATCATTAACCGCCAGGGTACCGTGGGGCACTGTGGGGAGGGGCCCCCACGTCAGCGACTGCGCCGCGCCGTCGCGAGCAGCTACTTTGCCCGCCCAATAAATAATGCGCGGGTGGGCGCCGTGGCAACTGGCTGGCCGGGGCGTGCGCGACGCGACGCACATGCGACGCGACCACGGCGGCATATCCGCGTGTGCGTGGGAGGAGATCCACGTATGGTGGGTGGGGCCCGCGCCGTCAGCCACCGGATTGGCATCGTGCGTGGTCCGGATCGGCCAGCGACGCGGAGCACCGAACCCACCGAGTCCAAGGAGGGGGCGCGCATCGGGTTCGTTGGAGTCGCGGTGGTGGTCAGGCAGTCAGGCTCACTCGAGTGCGCGTGGCGTGCGCATCCAAAGGCGAGCCGGTTGCGCGGGGCCCGCATGTCATGGAGACGAGACCAGATGGTTTCTTTTGGACACTTGCAAGGACGCGCCAGAACGGGCGGGGGCGGCGCCCTAGGCTTCGCTTCTGCTGGATCACCGACTACCGAGGCGTTGCCTGCCAAAATATCCATGACGTAATCATTGCATTTTGGAAGGAAAGAAAGTAAAAAAAACATAACTAGGTGAGAAATGCAATTATTATGAGAGGAGGGAGTACAGATCTAGTGTAGCTCGTTTCAAAATGTTTTGATGAATCAATTCCATTAAAGTCGAAATGGACAAAGAGCGGGCTCGTTTCAGTCTTGCCGATATGTGACCTGCGATTTCGTAGAAAGGCGGATGCGAAAGCGGATGCTTGGCTTGCAAGACGAACAAACAGGAGGAACCCAGCGAAAGAAAGCAACGCACGAGCAGCAGCAGCAGTAGATTCTACGACACAAAAGGCGTATTTGCCATCGCTCGCACAGCTAAGAAGCAGGCAAAGGTAAACCCGTAGAAGCGCAGTGAATCAATGCAAAAGTGGAGTTTGTGGCATTACCTTGGCTTAATCCGGCCGACGCGTCTCCGCCGCCGCCGTCTCGTCGTCGTCTCTTCCTCCCCGCACCGACGGCGCAAGTGCAGAGCACGAGCAGAGCTGCGATCAAGATTGCGATCATCAAAACCGCGGCAGCTTCTCCCTTTTAACCCCACACCCACTCGCGCCGGTTTTAACCGTTGTGTTTTTTCGCAAGGTCGTGAGCGAGCGAGGGGGGAGATGACGGCTGTACAAGTGGATAGGAGAAGTGAAAGAGTGGCCAGGAGATTGGCGAATTATCACTTACCGGCCACGCGTGCGGGCCGACAAATCCCTCTCACCCCGTGCCACCGGACCGGATGCGTGTGCTCCTGTTGGTTTTTTAGCTTGCCGTACGTCGGGCTCCGTATCTCGGGCCGTCTTTCTCTGCTGTCCGAGAGCTTGGAGTCTTGGACCATGGACCGATACCCATCATGGCATGAACAGCAGGGCAAACGGGCAATTGACAGCCTGACTGAAGACCGAGGGCACTCGGGTGGCTTCCGGTGGGGGTGCTCGCCTAGCCCGTTCTGGTTCGATCCTGGATAGGATCTAGGTGCTTCGCCGTGATTTTTTCCCGCTAATGATTAGTTCTGATTCGTTAGGATACACATGTGTGCGCGCTGCACGTCCCCGTACGTTGGAGGTCTAGACCTCCAAATCTCTTTCGTAACCGTGTGTATACGTGTGGTGTAAGTATGAAGTGTATTGGTTGTGTGCGTCCTTATACCTCGGAAAAAATGACAGCCTGACAGTGCATCCAGAGTGCCTTGCTACGCTACCTGCATCAACAATCAGGTAGACACTGGATTACACTAGAGACCACGCAACAAGGCTGAGTCCATTTCAGGCCTTCAATTAAAGTTGCATCAGTGCTAACCTACTACTTAAAAGAGTCAGTAGAAGGGGTCCATCCAAGAAAGCGGACATTACGCAAGCAGGCCAAAATGGCTCCAAGCCACTCACTTTCAAACAAGATAAGAATTAAGATAGCCCCCAGGGCAGTGGAAGATACAAACGGGAGGACAAAGCACACTGACCTAACTCCAGCTCTATCTCTGCCGAAGATGGTTTCGTTATGCCACCCTGTTCGAATCACAACATGCGGAAAATTTGTTAGGAGAAATGCAGCCAAGGTCTTCTGCTCCATGGAGACGCCACCACCGTCCCAGAGCACAATCAAGGTAAGGTACTCCACTGTAGCTTGTGTTATTGAAGAAGCCAACTTCCCTGTCTCCGTTAGCTTCGTTCTGAGGGCAAAGCCTGCCGGTGTTATTACGTCCAGGTTGTTATCATTGGGGCCACGAAGGAAATTGGGAGGACGGCGATTGCTGCAGTGTGTAAAGCCAGGGGGATGGAGCTTGCAGGAGCCATCGATTCCCAGTGCATTGGAGAAGACGCAGGACAGGTGCTCACCGTTCATTCAATGTGCTTATTTCCCCTGCATTTGTCTCTGCATTTCCATCGCGAAGCTGCTGCTTGTGTTCTTTATCTCAAACTGTTTGTGAATGCTGGCATTGCGCTTCAGATAAGTGGCATGGAGGAACCGCTAGAACTTCCGGTGCTCAATGATCTCACTATGGTTCTGGGCTCCATAGCACAAGTACAGACCTTGCCGCTGTAAATTCCCGGCTGCTTCTTCAGGGCATCTTTGGCTAATTTGCGCTGTCTGTTCTTTCAGTCCAGAGCAACTGGTGTGGTGGTTGATTTCAGTGAACCTTCAACTGTTTATGACAATGTCAAGCAGGTATGTCAATTGTCCACCTACAACATAGAAAATGATATGTAACCTGCATCAAATTGCAAGGTACTTTAGTCCAAAGCTAAATAAATACTGCTATTCAAGTTGTATGGTTTCATACACATTGAAAAGTCACAAAGCAGATTTAACTCTCAACAGTGCATTTTGATAAGGACAAAGCAAAACATAAATGACATTCACAACTAAAATTAATTAATTTGTCAGGTTACCCAATCATGGCAATACTCATTCACTTGCGCTCAAGATTCATTTCATGTTGAAAACCTGATACCAAATATGACAGTGCTTGTCTATCCGAAATGATTTATGAGCAGGCAGCAGCATTTGGTTTAAGCAGTGTGGTCTACGTTCCAAAAATTGAGTTAGATACAGTAACTGAACTGTCAGCATTTTGCGAGAAGGCAAGCATGGTAAATTTTCACCGTCACACTATTTCTGAAATTCACATTGCCAATGCCATTGCCATCTAAGCAAGCCAACCTATGCCGGTTTCTTGATCAGGGTTGCTTGGTTGCACCAACATTATCCATTGGCTCAGTGCTCCTTCAACAAGCTGCAATACAGGCCTCATTTCACTACAGTAATGTTGAGATCGTGGAATCAAGACCTAACCCATTGGTACATAGCACTCCTGCCTTCCTGGCAAATTAAACCATTTGTTATTTGTTACCACTATAATATGTGCCCTGCAGCATCACCAGCAATGAATGAAATGCCAAAAGAAACAAAGAAATTAACAGTACTCGAAGTTCAATTGTCAATATATGCTGCCAGGAATTTGCGGACTGATGCACTAATGTTGACATCGACAGGACTTGCCATCGCAAGATGCAATTCAGATTGCAAATAACATATCAGATCTTGGCCAGATATACAACAGGGAAGATATGGATACCAGTAGTCCAGTAAGTGTCGATAAAAGATATTGCAATTGCATCTTCCTAGATGCTACAGAAACAGTCTCTTCTCTTGTGTTCATTCCTCATTAATTCTTCACCTCTGCAAAGAACACACAATACCAAAATATGTTTCCAAAACTAATTGACTGATATTTTGGCAAAGGCAAGAGGCCAATTACTTGGAGAAGATGGAGTGCGTGTACACAGTATGGTTCTTCCAGGTCTTGTTTCCAGCACATCAATCAACTTCTCAGGCCCAGGAGAGGTACTAATAAGCTCTAGTTCAGTAGTGCTATGTTAGACAGAAATACACTGAACTGACCACATTACTCGACACTTTCAGATGTACACCTTGCGACATGATGTCACAAATGTTCAATGCCTAATGCCAGGACTAATTATGGCAATAAGAAAGGTGGTACGGTTGAAGGTAACTTGAACCGCACTTTCTGTGGTATTCATGATTCATTAGTCATGAGACAGTGACACTTCGATATCTTTGGTTTTCTAACAAGACATTTCACATGGATTATTTGCAGAACTTGATTTATGGCCTAGAGAAGTTCTTGTAGCCAACAGCCATCTCCGTATCAAGAAAACCAAATTCTGGCTGTTCCTGATTATGAAGTGGACAGGAACATATCTATTTCCGGGCATGAGTTAAAAAAGGCAGTACCACAACCACAAGCAAGGCAGATCACATCCGACAAGGCAACCACAACGCCGAACGAAAAATAAAGCCCACACAGAAGACTTGTTTTTTTTCTATGCACACTACCTAGTGGACGAATTTTGTTAAAAGAAATAGGGGGGAAGACCATACACAATAAAAGTCACAAAAGGTGACATGTATAACAACTGGTAGCACAAACAAACCAATGAATGGAGTGGTCAAATTACCATCAAGAATAAGACTCAGTTCCATTCCATCAGCACATCAAGGAGACTCTGGTTGTGTGAGAGAGTGTAATTCAGCTTGTATGTGGCAAATTGGTAGCAAATTCGGCGCTACATTTCTGTAGACATGGTGACAATTCAGTGTAGAAGTTGAGATCAAACAAATTGCATCAGCCGTCAGCCCAATCCAAATCTCAAACCAATTTCATCCATTCAATTGTCGTCTAATTCTTCAGCAAAAATGAAATTTAAGGACAAGGCACTCCAGCCTCTAACAGTAAGTAGGAGCAAACAGCAATGCTTCTCTGAAGAACATACCATGCCAATGTCTTGCGGTCACCACACATTCCTTCCGCAGCAGCACCGGTGACTATCCTTCGCCAAATTCTCCCATTCCGTCGCACTGGTGAGTGGTGACCACTGTGCGGCAGCATTTGCGGCTCCAGTTGATGGCGGTGGATTGGCGACGGATACATCGGATCCGGCGAATCGCGTCCTCCCGAACCTTCTACATGGTTAAAGGGGCCCGTGAATACTCTGTCAAGCTTGTGATAGGATTGAAGCGGGAAGCGGGGAATGGATCGTTTGGACTTCGCGCCTGCTCTGGAGTCTGGACGGAAGGTGCGGCGGCGGTCGTCGCCGGCGCCGTCGGCTGATCCTAGAAAGAGGGGTTCATTTGCAAAACATCGGATCGCGATTAATAGTGACGATCCAAATCAGGGGGCTTTATGAAAACAATAAGGGGCTAACCTGTAAATTTCTCGGGGCGGCGCCATGGCAGCCGGCGAGACCGCCAGCGACCGGCACCATGGCAGCCAAGGCGCGCCGCCGCCAGCGCCATCGCCATGGCAGCCGACGAGGTCGTGCCGCCGCCAGCGACTGTCGCCATGGCAGCCGACGAGGTCGTGCCGCCGCCAGCGACCGGCGCCATTGCCGCGCCAAACGCCCGCGCCGCCCTCGATCCACTGACGCCACTAACTCGATGCCAGGTGTTGGAGCGAGGAAAGCACATCAAGTCAGACTCGGCGATCTCGGGGTCCTGCTGACCTGCCGCACAGGTACTCGTGACCTGCTGTGAATCCAATCCACACGTGACTCGTGAGAGCAGGGTACCCGGCAGGGCGCGTCAGATTTGATCTTCTACTAGGTTCCTGACGAGATGACTCTGGTTTCTTTGAAAAAAAAATCCTTTTAGATCGCGGGAAAGAAACAAACGAGAAAGATTTCGGGATTTCATTCAAAAGGCACATCCACAATCACATATTCTGCCATGATGTTCAGCAATCCAACAGAAACATGGCCAGTCGATAAGGAACAAGCCAAGAACGGAGCAAAACCAGCAGAGTTGCAAAACCAGAACAAGCGACGGCAACTGTTTTCACTTTACTCATCTGAAAAACCTTGGTTCAAATCAGGTTACAGACTGTTCCAATCCGGATCCGGCAAACAAAGCCTACATGTAAATGTCATCATCTGTGACAGCACCCACATCGTCGTCTTCATCCATAAAGTGTACAGGCCCAAGCAGCATATTCAGCATCGCCCGATGCCTCATCTGCCTGTACCTAGCAACAAGCGAGTGCCACTCCGTGGAGTCTTTAGTGTCACTGTTCATTATGTCTTCTACTCGCAAGTTACTGGCACCTGGCAAATACTTGAGGATTGAGTAATCAGCAGGATCTGAGATGTCGACCATGAATTCAGGTGAAAGCGAACGCCCCATCACTTGGGCATGGCAGACACTGTCAACACACACAAAAAAAAACAAAACTGTTACCGTCACAGAGTTGATGCATATCCAAGGAGATGCTTCAGACGAATTATAAAAAGCAGCCTCTACTTTAGATTAGATGTAGACCAGAAAATTCACATCGCTAGATAGCATGTGTTTCTTGTGGAGGCAATATATAGACAACTACATCGTACATGTTCCACATACACAAAGTTGCTTCAACACAAGGATCAAAGACAAAGTTACGGGGAAGATCGTAGGAAATGGCTGTGATGTAGACAGACTTGTTTTAGGTTGCAGTGGGAAATAAGCTGCGCACTTATATTCCAGCTTGAAGCTGAACGTATATGCAATCTCAAAATTTGCATAACAACCATGCCAAATTCCCTTCTCGGAACTAAATTATGCCATCGTCACTTTGTACGAAGAGAACCATAAAACAACTGACCAATCAACATTGAGAATCAGAAGATTGAGAACTCACCATATGTAATACTTATCATCTGTAGCTTGTTTCTGTATTCTTCCCAGCAGTTCAATCTTCACTACCCCACCGACGCAAAGGACAGGACGCGGAAGCTTGAAGGTTTGTAGCACATTTTCCTATCACGCCGAAATAAGATGGCATCAGTAAAATTTCCATATCATCCATTCAGGTCTAACCGAGGAGTAACTTACATGCTTTAGATATTCAGTACTAAGGGCCTGTTTGATACCGGGGGCTAAACTTTAGCCCTATCACATCGGATGTTTGATACTAATTAAGAATATTAAATATAGACTAATTACAAAACTAATTGCACAGATGGAGGCTAATTTGCGAGACGGATCTATTAAGCCCAATTAGTACATGATTTGACAATGTGATGCTACAGTAACCATTTGCTAATGATGGATTAATTAGGCTTAATAGATTCGTCTCGCGAATTAGTCCAAGGCTTCTGCAATTAGTTTTATAATTAGCTCATGTTTAGTCCTCCTAATTAGCATCCGAACATTCGATATGACAAAGGGCTAAACTTTAGCCAAGAATCCAAACACACCCTAAAACTCATTATTCAGCCAGTGAGATACTCTGTCATGGGCACTCCCATAGTCTCATCAAACACAAAAATAAAATAAAAGGCAAGCCACAGGAATTTCTTGTGGACTTGACTGCAATAGTGCTACATAGATTAAAACTGAACCGTTCCATCGTTGAAGGATAACATGGTGACTGGAAGTTTCAAATTTGAATTAAAAAGCGTAGTACAACTAGTCTAGCATTAAGATCATAGAACAACTTGACTATCTTGCAAATGGAATGATCTCTCCAGTATATTCCAGACACATCGCTAAAATTCTCAAAAGTGTCGGTATCTATATTTTGGGGGTGTTTGGCAGGGAGGGGCTAAATTTTAGCCCCTGTCACATCGGATGTTTGGACACTAATTAGGAGTATTAAACATAGTCTAATTACAAAACTAATTGCACAACCCCTAGGCTAAATCGCGAGACGAATCTATTAAGCCTAATTAGTCCATGATTTGACAATGTGGTGCTACAGTAACCATTCGCTAATGATGGATTAATTAGGCTTAATAGATTCGTCTCGCGATTTAGCCTATGGGTTCTGCTATTGGTTTTTTAATTAGCTCATATTTAGTCCTCCTAATTAGCATCTGAACGTGTGATGTGACAGGGCTAAAGTTTAGCCCCTGACATCCAAACGCCCCATATACCCCCGCAGGAATCAATTGATCATGATAAGACATGATAAAGTAGCTATACAGTGCCGGATGTGATCTTAAAAGAAGCTGCTGCCTGCTGGTCGGTAGATTAGTCAAACTAGAGAGGGGGGAAGATGCTAACAGTTTTAACTCACCTGAAGCATCGGGAACTCCGGTGACGTGTACGTCCACACGTAATTTTCATCAGCGATTGCCTTCTGGTTCTCATTCTCATCCGTGACAAAAGACTCTTCTCCAGGAGGAAGCTTGGAATGTCCCAGCCGAATTCGCACCGCCTTTGAAGAGTAGATAGGATCGCCAATCTGAAAGAAAGCTACAGTAACACGAAACCAAAAAAGGCAATGGAATTCACAGGATCAATCTCTGCGAAAGGCAAATCTAATTGTAGGCATTGGAAACATCAGGACACAGCCTAAATCAGGTACACATGTCCTACCTTTGAACGGCCGTATCCTGACCTCATCAATGATGCAGATATCAGAGTTTAGCCTGTAGGTGAGGCTCTCCGGCACGTCGGGGTCAACCTCGCCGCCGCTGGACCAGTACGACGGGCGGTGGTTGATGCGCTCCTGCGGCTCGAGCGTGTTGTCTATGGTCTCGTCGGGGAAATAGTCGGTGCTGGAGGCCCCGATGCAGTGGAGGATGCAGTCCATGGAGGGCTTGTCGGAGACGAGGGCGCCCCCGAGGCAGGAGTACACGGCGTGGTCCCTCTCGCGGGTCCTGGACTCGGCGTCGCGGCTGGACCCGGAGGAGGCGCGCGCCGCGGCGGCGGCGGCCGGCGGCGATCGGGTCACCACGACCGCGCGGGTGAAGTTGGCGACCTCGGGGCATATCCGTCGGCACAGGCTCTTGCAGAATCCGTTGTCGATGACTGCATGGGAATTGGGAGGGAGAGGGGGGGAATCAAGCGTCGAGCTCAGCAACCAACCCAATTACGCAACCCGACGAACGACAGGAGAAGGCGAACAAGAGTTGTCTAGAAATCAATCCGTATTGGAGGGAGACGAGACGAGATGAGACGAGAGAGACAGGCGAGGCAATTGGGATTTGGGATGAGAAGCGAGCGTACCGAATTGGCGCCAGGAGCGTGAGACGGCGGCGGCGCGGGCGAGGTCGGCGGGGTCGTCGAGGAGCTGGAAGATGCAGGAGGAGGTGTCGGGGCCCACCCAGTCGAGGAAGTCCCAGCCGCCGGTGTCCTCCACCTCCATCTCCATCACCTCCATCTCCATGGAAGCTACTCTCTCTCGTGTGTGCGGGAAGTGGAGGGCGGGTGGTGGTGGAGGAAGGGAAGGAAGCGAGCGGGAACCGAACCGAGTTTGGGGGCGCCGTTCCTTTGCGTGGCCGCTTTTGCTTGCCTTTGCCTGCCTCTGCCTGCGCCGGGTCGGTGTTGGGGCGCTTCATTGCGGGCGCTTTCGGGGGGAGGGGACGCAACGCAGGGGCCCCGCGCCTTTCGCTGCGCGGCCGCGGCCTGACGGGTGGCAAGCAAGCAAACTTGTGGCGCTCTTCTGGCCGCCCGCCAAACGATTTCCGCCTGCGGCCGCCGGTCGGATCCCCCCGGGCACGCCCGCGCCGTATGGTTTCTGGTATCTCTCTGGCGTCGTGTCCGGTCGCGTCTCCCCCTCTCCCGTCCCGGGTGGCCACGCCGCCCGTGCCGCACCCGTCTAGACCGTTGCGTGATGAGTGTTGCCGTGTTGGCGGCAGCTACCGCGCGGTCAAAGGAGTGCAGGCACTTTTGGGTGCAAGTGCAACAGCTTCTTGTGATTTGCAAGGTAAACGAAAGGTGAAAGATCGTGTCTGGTGGTAGGTCTTGCCGAAAAAGAAAGGGCGTCACGGCTAGGTTAAGCTAGGATATAAGCGGACCGTGAACACACACCTGTTAACAAATTTGATCCTCCTCATGCATGGCCGTGTTAACAAATTCGGGCCCATCAACTCTGAATGGGTGAATCATGAACATAGGCCGTGTCAACAAAATTCAGGCCCATGAAGATTAATGAGCGAATTATCACGAACACAGGCCGTGTTCATGAAGTATCACATTAGTTGGGCTTGTCAACAATTACATGGAGGAAATTGGAGGAACCTCAATGCCTTCTCTCATAGAAAAAAAAAACTATGCCGCAATTGATGCTGATCACGCTACCAGGATTTAAAAGAACCAGATTTCGGCCTTCACCCAACAATTTGGGCAGCCCCGGTGACACTGATGCAGGTTTTAACTTTGTCAGAAGCACCAATAATTTTGAAGCCCCACTCAACATTTCAACACTCAATCATCACAAATAAAAATGAATAATTATAATCAAGAGTCAAGACTTGGGGGCAAACGACATTGTGAAGAGAAATAGGACTAGTATAGCCGTGTGGATCACAACAGGTAACTAAAATCCAGAGCTCAATACATACAGGTTTCCTGTCCTAGGCGGTCAGCACCATGACCACTGTGAGAAAGCGAAAACTAAAGCACACTGATGCCATCATTCCCAAAAATAAAAAAGAAAAATCACTCTACCATGTGCACATGCTTTCTTAGCATAAAATTAGCCCAAGATAAAAAGGGTAGGCCGCTTAGATTCCTCTACAACTCTAATGTATAGTGATACTCTATCAAGTGTGCCAACTCATTTCTGAGACCTGATCACCCTTTCTGGCTCAAAGCCTTTCGGGTATATTAGTACTGAATCGACGCACAGACCACCTTTTGTATGAGTGCAGTCGATTTGGGCCAGCGAGAACTTCAGTTTGATTGGTTGCTCAGAGCCTGATGCAACGAAATCACCAACGTGGTACAAAATCCAGCTCCCAGGCTCATCTAAGTAACACTGGGACACGGCATGCTGACCATCTGATGCAGAGAACTGAAACCGTACAGGCTTCTTGTCCCAGCCATGGATTTGCTCTGTGCTGCAGATATGGCGACCAAAACGTGTTGAAGACTTGCCAAGATGAAGCCTGAAGTATAGGCTGTAGGTCCCTACAGGGAAGCAGAAATCGACTTCTCCAACTACCTCAAACCACCAGATTTGCTGGAGATATGCAATTGAGTGGAACCTGCAGGATCATACAGAAAAGGTATGGTTCAGTTTATTTTCACTATATAATATACAGGGAATTGAGTTCTCCCAAGTGGGAACCAAATTAATCAAAGAATGAATTTGTTTCTAATTTTCTATTACATTGGCATCACCATTGACAGTAAATTGCCAGCTTTTAGTAACACTCGCAGCAACCAGCCATTTTTTAACAATAATGATACAAATAAAAAGCCATATGAACCACATGACTCTCAATGATATAACAGCTCTGTAAACGTGGAACAAAACTTTCATGCTTCCAGCCAAAAGTGAGAAAATACAAGCATGTGGAAACAAACATTGTGTACTCACGGAAATGCTTGTATAGTGTTCATGCTATGCTATTGGCCTAGAACTAGAAAGGCAACCTCCAATGACAACACAACAACCAAAGGCATACATATAGAGCAAATTGTTTCTTCGTTTTTTACTCAGAAGCTTCCACTTATCACCAGGGCTAGCATCATGAAAACAATTCATTTTCGTATTTAAATATTTTCATCAATACAATTCAATCAAAAAAGAGAAAAATGATTTCACTTTACTCTATTTTTGCGATTTTCAACTGTAACAACAAAAATCATTCATTACAATCCGACAATACACAAGGCAGAGATGTCAACAACCGTAGAGGCAGAAACAAAATGGAAGAGATAAATTTCAACATGGTAGGAACAAGGAAAGAAAGATGTGAGTTAATATTTACCTAGATTCAGTGGTTGGCATGTTAACCCAGTATCTTCTATCATCAATCCCCGTTATCACCAGCGCTTTCGATGACAGCGCCATGCAAATGCCACCTTTGGTCTTCTCTACCCAGAATTCCTGCCGGACAAAGCAGAAAAGTACACGTTGGAAAACTTCTCCATAGACCAAAAATGTAAATTACTCAATTTCGTTCCATTGGTCGAAGCTAAGACAGTGGAACCACGAGAATTTTTTTTAAAGGAAGCTTCAAAGTTCCCCTAAAACCGACACTTTCTTAGAACAAAAAAAAATCAAACTCGAAGGCATAAGAGTTGAATTTCGATGAACCAATCCAAACAAGATTTGTCGAGAACTATCAGAAACTTTCTTTTTCTTGCAAGGGCTAAAACTTCTTTTTGCGTCGATTTAGTATCATCAATTGATAAACAAATTACAAGAACTTAACACTATGCGTGCTCCGAAACTCACCCATATCCAAACTTCTTGAACCAGTGGGAAAGCCTTGTTGAAAATCAAAACGGAACGAGACCGACCAAAAAGTAGAAAAATCTCACCCTTCTGCCACCGTCAAACGGAACAGGCTTGGCGAGCCTCGCGAAGATGTCCATCTTCCCCATTTCTCCCTCCTCAGCACCATCGACGAAACGTAGGAGACGACCGTAGTTCTCCGGCAGCTTAGCCTCCCACACGAAGTCCGCCGCCGCCGCGCCGCGGAACGCACGGTTCAGCCGCGCGAGCCGGCATATGTCTGGCGCGTCGAGGTGGAGCAGCACCTCCGCGGCGCACAGCTCCGGCAGGTCGCCCAGCCCAGCGCGCGCGACCTTGCCGCTGGGCTCCATCCCCGCGAGGTCCGACGCGCCCGCGCCCATGCTTCCTCTCGCCGCCTCCAGTCGCGACAACCGAGCAAAAGAGCGCGCCTTTTATTCGATTCGCGCGCGCCAGTAGCCAACAGGGAGCCAAAGCCGCTTCCAAGAACTCGATCCTGTGTCGAGCTCTCGAGGAATCAATCCACAAAAGGCGCGAGCTTCAGCGATTCGTGCGCACCCGATTCGAGCAACCAAGAATATAACTTCCCACCAAGAATAGCAGCACCGCACTAGGAAGCGCGAGCTGAAGGATGGAGAAGGCACCGGATGCAAAGAACTGGTTCGGGCCCAAGACAGTTGAGGATTTTGTTCGAGCTCCTGCCGATCGTGTGCTTTGCGCTTTGGAGGGCCCGAGAGAGCCAAGGAAAGGCGTTGTATGGGACTGGGAGGAGCCAGGAGGAATGAGAAGGCGGAGAGAGTGCGGAAGGGAGAGGTTGGTGCGCATTTATGTTTGACTTTTCTGACCAATAAACTCCCTGAAATGCATAGCAATTGTGACAAACTCCTTGGGTGCTTATCTGTGACACTAATTAGTGATGACGTCTATCAGATTAAGAATTTGGTAAGACAATTGCTAATTAAAACTTCTGGAGGGGTTACCGGGAAAGATGTATAGCTAGTTGTGGATTAGGCACGTAGCAGATAAAAAAAAACAGAAGAGCTTCAGTTTCTTTGTTTGGTGAGACAAGCAGCTACCTAAGACCGATGTAGTATACTCCTATGTAGCTTCTCTCAAACATAATTTTCTGTTAGGTATTTCAAGCACCAGAGGTAGCTTTCGGCCACAATAAATTAAATTGAAAGCTGGCCTTTTCTCTTGTAGCTCTCCAATTAGTTGTGCTGATCTTTGCTCAAATAAAATACAAAAAAATAATTAATTGTCATAGGACATTTTTGGTAGTTAAGCATTGGACTGATCCCTACCTGACCTAAAGTTCATGGACAAGAAATCTAATGGAACCATAATCTAGCGAAACCATGATTATTTGTGCATCGCTAGCTGCCTTGGTGTAAAGAGAGCTTTCTGTATATTTTTTTAGTTCATAGCAAAAGAACTTTATTAGCCCATATTGATTGTGGCCTTTCTGTCCTAGCCACGCCAATTCTAGCTTTATACCATGTGCAAATGGAAAAAAGTGAAGCTGGTTAATTGTGTATTTGTGTTTGAAGTAGAGTGTATTGTAAATCACAGTACTTTAGTAATCACCTCTGATTGGCTGTATTATATTTCATTTCCATTACGTATAGACTAAAGGCAGGCGACAAGTCAGCAAAACAGCGTCGCTCGCCAATTGGCTAGACTTTGTACTCCAGTTGCTTGCCTAACTAGCTATTTTAATGAAGCTTGATTATAATTCTTGCAGGTAATTTATGCCCCACCCCCTAAAATCCAACAAGGCAGCATGAAATTTCAACAAAAGGCACCACAATCGAGCACGCGTAATGGCTAAACTAGATAGATTGTTTTGCACACGGTGCCGAAAAATGAACTGGATGATGATAAAGAGCTAGAGCTTTATGTATAATTTTAGTACATAGCAAAAGAACTTTAGCCTATACTTTGGGCCTTTCGGTCCTAGTCACACCAATTCTAGCTTTATACCATGTGCAAATGGAAAAACTGAAGCTGGTTAAATGTGTTTAATTGCAGTAGAAAGTATTTTAAATCACAGTACTTTCTTAGTCAGCTCTGATTGGCTGTATTATATTTCATTCCCATTACGTATGGACTAAGGCAGGCGACAAGTCAGCATGGATAGAAAGCAAAACAGTGTCGCTCGCCAATTGGCTAGACTTTCTAAATTACTATGCTAATGAGAATTGTGTTGTTTAGTTGGGACGATGCCCCGGTTGCATTGCCTAACTAGCAAACGAAACTTTGAGATTGTTTTGCACACGGTGCCGAGAAAAATGAAGTGGATAATGATAAACCATGAACACTTTTCTTGTCCAGCAACACAATCGAGCAATAAAGATTACACGCGATTTGCATTGTAAAAGGTGCATCATACACAACTGCCACCAGAAATACTACTCCGGTTTTGCAATCGTCACTGCCTAGTCATTCTCGAATTTTAAAACAAAAGTACATGCGCTTTTGGTCCCTACAATTGAAAAGGAACCACAAATAGGACCTTTTCCGGTTTCCCCTCCCAAGCCCAACATCACTCTCACCAACTTGCACTTTAATTTTCTTAATCGAACAACGCAAGGTCCCCCGGCTGTAATCCCCCAATCAGACGCGTCCCTGTGGACGCCTGTCTCACGCGTGGGCCCCCCGTTGTGGATAAAACCGTATCAAAATATCGCTGTGCCATTGCACGGGTGCGTGGATCCGAGTCAGCACACACACGGGTGGGACACGTGGCGGCTGGTCAGGTGGAGGGGAGGAAAGAACAAAGCTCCTCTGCTGCATTGTGTTGGTTAGGCCTTTAATTGTGTGGCTGTAGTTCAGTTCAGGGGGTAGCTAGATGCTGTTTAGGATTAGTGTTTGGAGCTTTGCTGCCAGAGTGCACTATAGAATTGATGCTTCTTTTTTCTGTCAAGTGTGTGGGATCTTTTGCTGAATTAGTATGCCATCCAGCATCAGTGGCGTGTTAAGTTGATGGCAATAGGAGCAACTTACTATTTTTGAAAACTGATGGTTGGAGCAGATAAACCTCATGTCTGCCTCTGTAGCTTCTTTTGTCAGTTACCAAGAGTGAGTGGTGAGCAGGCGGCAACAAATTGTGGGGATTGAATTGAAGGTGCGGTTGTCGATGCGTCGGTGTGGATCAAGTCGGCAGCGGCTGTGATCATCCGGCCAGCGACAGTGCAGTTCAGCTCGTCCGTGTGTATACGTGGTTTTGCATTTTCCCTCGTCAGTCCAAGGTTGCGAACTTGCGATTATTGAGGCTTTCGGCGTTGCAAACATTCTCTCGGTTGTTGAGCAGGTGGCCGATGATGACTCAGCTCCGACGCAGGTATGGAAGCAACCAATGGCTCTCATGTCCCCATGGATATTGTCGTTGGAATCTAACTAATTGTCACAAGATTGGCTAGTAGCGGCAGTTTACATCGGTACCTACTCCTACATTCCTCTCGAAAACGTGTGTGTTTGGTCGCTGAATCTGAATGGGCGAGACAGTGCTCGGATCATCGTCAGCTTCCAATCATAATCTCTGGTTTCTAGTAGCCGCCGCCGCCTCAACTTGGTTGTACGATCCAACATAGAAATATAATCATACATACATACACATGACATGTTAACTGTCATGCAGACGACGCTCAAGCTTGCACCATATGACCGCAAGCAAGAAATTTTCAGGCGATTTCATTGGCTAAACAGAGTTTCAGGCGAAAGAACAGCATGGCACACGGCCACAACAAGAAAACACCACAGGCACACGGTCAAGGTGTTTACATCTCCCGCTAAGTACAACTCGAACAACAACGGCTACACCCCGGTGTCACTCCTCTTCCGCTTCTTGCGCCGCTTCTCCGAGCTCTCTCCGGCCCCTGCGTTGCGGCGGAAGGCGTGGAGCTCGGCGGCGGCCTCGGCTGCGGAGAGCACCAATGCGCCGGCTTCAGCGGGTAGTCCTGACGCCGCGGAGGCGGCGAAGAGGGTGAACACCGGCGCCGCCTTGCCCAGGGTCACCGGCTTCGAGGACACCACCTCGCCCACCGCCCTCATCGCCGCCGCCGCCGCCGCCGCCGCCCGACCTCGCTCGAGTATGTAGGTCTGCTAGTGCTAGGTTAACCGTTAACGAAACGAAACAAGAACTGGCTACTTTCTAGCCCACTAGCCCAGTTTCTTCGTAGGCCCACAATGGCCTATCTCGTCCTCTGGTAAAATCAGGCCTAGTTAACAATCTAGGCCCAGCCCAAGGCGGTTTTCCCGATCTACCCACACCAATCGTATAATTGCAAGCCAAGCCCTCGTCTCCTCCCTTCTCGGCGTCTCCGCTTCTTCTCCATCTGCTCCCACTCCCCCTCGTCTAGGGTTTTGCTCCAAACCCTAGCCCCAGCGCCGATCCCCACCCGCTTCATGGACGTCGAGGGCGAGGTCCCCGCCGCGGCGGCGGCCGCGATTGCGAACGGCCTGGGCGGCGGGGAGGAGGCGTCCCCGGCGCCCTTCTCCGCGGAGCAGCTGGACGTGGAGGCGTACGCCGCGCAGTACTCCGGGCGGACCCGCCTGGCGCGCCTCATCTTCATCGCGGACCGGTGCGGGGTGGAGGCGATGCAGCTCGAGGCGCTGCGGATGGCGTACGACGAGATCAAGAGGGGGGAGGACGTGCAGCTCCACCGCGACGTCGCCGTCAAAATCAACGGCCGCCTCGGCCCTCGGTACGGGCTCGACCAGGCCTGGGTCGACACCGTCGCCCGCCGCGCCGAGCAGCGCAAGGAGAAGCTCGAGAACGAGCTCAACGGCTACAGAGTGCGGAAACCCTGCCCCCCTAACCCTTTCTCATACCTGCTTAGATTACTTTGTTTGTTGAAATTACTAGTCTGTAGGTGTCAAGGCTGGTGATGATACATGGTTTGAGTCCATTCGAGGCAATGTCATGGTGTTTCCTCGTTTGTGATTGTGCTTAATTTGCTTAGTTAGTAGCTACAGGGACGAGTTAGTATGTGTTTGGTATAATTTACTGATCACTAAGCAGAGCTGCCTGTGAATTTTGTTTGTATAAGTGCTAAGCCCCCCTGCTAACCATGTGCAAAGCGTTGTATTTCTTGCACATGCATGCTTTGCTATCTTGTGATTGCAAGAGATTTTTGGAATATAGGTATTACTGGACAAATAGCACATTCATTGAAATTTTTTGTCGTATATGAATGTACTCCTACAAAACATCTATGAAATTAGTTGTGACTTTTAATGTATGTCTTCTTTTGTTGCCTGTTGGACATATCCTGTTCTAAGGCGAAGACATGCTTATCAACCAAAATGATCTTGTGTATAAGTTAATTTCTTTGACTTACTGTTTACGTTGATTCTCTTTCTGCAGACTAACCTGATCAAAGAAAGCATCAGAATGGGTTATAATGACATTGGTGATTTCTTCTATGCTCATGGCCAACTTTCAGATGCCTTCAAAAGCTACATCAGGACCCGGGACTACTGCACCACTTCCAAGCATATAGTTCAGATGTGCATGAATGTGATTCTGGTTAGCATTGAGCTGGGGCAGTTTGCACATGTTACAAACTATGTCAGTAAAGCAGAGCAGACCCCAGACTCTTTGGATCCTATCATTGTCGCGAAGCTGCGTGCAGCTGCAGGATTAGCCAACTTGGAAACAAAGAAATACAAATTTGCTGCTCGTAAGGTTAGTCATCTGGAATTCCTCTTCGATGCTCATTGTTTTTTGTGATGACCTTCTGTTTGATGCTTAGCATGTTAAGCCAATTCTCTTGACATAATATCTACAAGAAAAAAGAATCTGAATTTGCAAATCTTTTTTTTTCCTTCAAGGACTCCACCATTGCTCTCTTTTTTTTTCCATTTTAAAGTATTTAAGTACCCTTATGATAAGGTATCTATCTAAATAAGGTCTGGATGTGTCCACCTGGTCCATTTACACAAAGCAGGTTGATCTATTCTATTTGATTTTTAAGCATTAAACGCTTCAGACAATGTAAGATCATTTTTAGTATTCCTCCCAGGACTCAGCAGTTAGCTGGAGTTATATTTACTTTAAAGTGAAATTGGTTGCTGACATATTGGCGCTTTCCTACAACTTGTAGTTCTCCAGAAGTGTGAAGTTTGTTGATCTCCTTTGTCGTCTACTAGCTTCTTACCAAGTTATTCTTTTTCCTCTAGTTTGTTGAGACAGGAATTGAACTAGGAAACAACTACTCTGAAGTCATAGCTCCGCAAGATGTGGCTGTCTATGGTGCCCTTTGTGCACTTGCTTCTTTTGATCGTTCAGACCTGAAGGTTCACCTTTTCTGCCCTTATTTATTTTCTGGTGGATTGTTCTATTTATAATCTTCTCATAATGTGATTGCTTGCGTATTATTTTTTTATAGAGCAAAGTCATTGACAATATTAACTTCCGTAACTTTCTGGAGCTGGTGCCTGAAGTAAGGGAGCTGGTTAATGATTTTTATGCAAGGTAAGATGCTATCAGTATGACCTTATACATTATTGACCATCTCTATCTTATCAGGATGTTGGTTCTTGCACTTATTTATCTTGTGGCAAGCTGTACTGCAATGTATGTACTGTGGAAATAATGATTGTGCAGTTCATTCTATATATTCTTATTTCAAGTAGGCGCTGTAGGATTACTTTTGGCTAATCAGAAATATTATATTTTTTATCTCCTTTTTAGTGAGTGATGGAAAATCAAAACCAGTGAAAACTTAACTGCATAGTTAATACCATAAAATAAGAGTGGCAGTGAATGTCAATGTCCAAGCGACTGGTATTCAATTGTCTCTACCTTTTCTACATCACCTTTCTCATGTATAGAAAGGGCTGCATAATAGATATGATTAGTGTTTTAATGGATATTCTACCACTACCAGGCAATTGCTTTCCTCTTGATACATTCTTTTATACATTATATTTAGGATAGATAGATAGATCTAGATTGTGGTAAGCCAATGGGAAGTGGCCACCTCACCTTGCAGCACTGTAGCTGTATGCAGCCTTTGAAGGGTTCAATAATTACAAAATATCAAAAACTCTGAATTTTTAAGAGAAGCACAAAAATATACAAATGAGTGACATTTATATCATTTATTGTTTCATAGGTTGAGTTACTACTAGTTTGGACTTGAAAACGATGGAAGGAATTTATGTGACTTGACAAAGCAACTTAATGGGTTCCTCGAGGAGAATACTCTTTTCCTTGGACAGCTATTACAACCTCCTATAGAATTTGTAGATGTGCCATATATGCCTGCTAAACTGTGAAATTGAATTCTCTGATTTTATCCTTATAAGGTAGAGTTGTATCCTTGATATAGCATCCACAAGTTATATGGAGTAGATTATTGTGACTTTTGGGTGGTCATCTCAGATATTGATCATCTCAGATATTATGGATGAAGAAACCTAATTGTAGTGAATTTTTGCTTGGTGTATCCTGGCCCAAGCTACTCGGTGCAAGGACAGCACATTCTATCATTTCCAAAAGTTATGTTTCAAGTCTTTCTAACTATGCAACAACCAACAACCCATACATGGCGCCAGGCTGCACTATATTGTGTTATAAGTTTTTTTTTCAGTTAACTATCCTAACCATGGAAATTGCCATATTCCAGTCGCTATGGATCATGCTTGGGGCATCTCGAGAAGCTAAAGCCGAACCTTCTACTAGATATCCATCTGCATGAGCATGTAGAGACTCTGTACACGGATATTCGCCATAAAGCTATCATACAGTACACACTTCCATTTATATCTGTTGATCTCAACACAATGGCAACTGCCTTCAAGACTTCTGTGTCCATGTTGGAGAAGGAGCTGGCTGCACTGATCACTGAGAACAAAATACAGGTTCTTTTAAACTATGAAGCTTTCATTCTGAGGTTTTTTTGTATAGTTTGCGCATTGCTTCTAACAGAAACCTTTGCAGGCCCGGATAGACTCCCACAACAAGATTCTTTATGCAAGGCATGCTGACCAGAGAAACACAACTTTCCAACGTGTCCTTCAAACTGGCAACGAGTTCGAGAGAGATGTCAAGTCTATGCTTCTGCGAGCCAACCTCCTCAAGCATGATTACATCCAAAGGACTGGACCAAGGAAGATGTGAAGTTGTTACTAGACATTGCTGCCTGCCTCTCTTTTGGAAATATTTGTTTTGCTGAAATGTCTTGTTGAGGTTATGGATGGTTGAGCATCTGGAGATGTGATGACCTGTCATGCTCATTTTGTGGGCAAGATTTAATTTGAACTCTTAATGCTTGGAGGTGGTACATATGAAGTATTATTCGGTGGTTTTTAAATTAAACTTATCCCGCTGTAGTGTTTCTTTACTTGGATGCACGCTTCTTATGCTGTAGTGTTGTATCCATGGGTGATGCTGTCGAAATTTAAGCGCATGTGGCGACCTGCGCCGTTTGGGTTTTTCAATGCGGTTAATGTCGGTCTTTGTACTGCACTGGATTGGGCATGTGTTACCCTCGTTCGAGTAAAAATAATCCTTCCCTTACTCGATTTTTTTACATACGATTTTGAGATCAAACCGGCCTTCTTTATTTTCTGTACCGGTCACCCCATCTTATCCGCTTGCCTCCACCCGATGCCGCCCGCTGCCTCGTTGATGCCATCCATGCCAGCGCGGCCCGTCCTCCCATCGCCGGCCCTCCCTTCTCCAACCTGCCGTC
Source organism: Setaria italica (assembly GCF_000263155.2). Classification (NCBI taxonomy): domain Eukaryota; kingdom Viridiplantae; phylum Streptophyta; class Magnoliopsida; order Poales; family Poaceae; genus Setaria; species Setaria italica. The sequence goes on from NC_028458.1 coordinate 58,041,578, forward strand.
ACCGCTACCTCACCGGCGCTGGTGAGGCCCATCCTCCCACCGCCGCCTTGCCCTCCTCCACCCCCACCGTCCGCCGCCACCCTCTCCATCTCCGGAGATGCCGGAGACACCATCGCCGTCTCAACCGCCGCTGTCGCTGTCGGCTACGTCGCCCCCATCCTGCCATCGCCCTCCACCACCGCCCGGCCGGCGGCGCCCCCGCCGCTATGCCTCACCACCCCCGCGACCACCACCTTCACTTGGCCGGCCTCCCGCCGCTGGCCCTCCATGTAAGGCTGCCGGTGAGTTCCCAACCTTGGAAACCCCGAGACCCTAACCCCCGAACTCCCTAATCTCATCGGAGCTTAAATCCCGGTGAGGAAAAAAATCGAGTGAGGGAAGACCATATTTCACTTGGATGAGATACATCTTTTGCCTAACTAAAACTACATGTTTTTAGTACTCGTCTGCTAAGGCTAAAGGTAGTGCGATTCTGGAAGACACTTGACTGATACACAAGGCTACGGACACTCGTCTTGTCCAGCGTTGAACAAGATGAATGTGGTAGCTTGCACACGCACACCACTCTTTGTTAGTTTTTTGTATTTTCTTGTCTGGTTGTGCTTTAGCTTATTGATATCTTCTTGACTAATGCCACAATCTAAATTTATTTTATGATTGTGCTTGAGCTTGTTTCCCTAGTTCTACTAATTTGTCGACGAGCTTTGTTGTATTTGATTAGGATTCGGATTAGGATTCAATAGAAATGTGCTAATAGAAATGTGCTATTAGGACTTGTAGTTCTACTAGGACTTGAACGTTGAATCTTATACTACTAGTTGTAGAACTCTACTTGCATGTATGGAGATTTTAGAGTGGACTATATGAAAAGGAGGGTGAAGTCTAAAATTAAGCCAAGGACATCCCAAGATGTCATGGTGGCGCACCGGCAGCGGAAGCGGCTGGAGTGGCTCCTCAGGTGGCGGCCGCCGTCCAAACCAGCAAGGTAACAGCGGTGGTGGCTACTACTCAGGTCCACCCACGTCCCGCACATGTGGTGTTCTAGGGCACATCGCCAGAAACTGCACCACCCCCATTTGCAGCGCATGTCGTGAACCAGGCGATATTGACACAAACTGCACCACCACCATTTGCGAGTCATGTGACGCACAAGGCCACATCGCCGGAAACTGCACCGCCGTTTGCACCCGATGCAATGCCTCCGGCCACTCATCCGCCCACTGCACGGCTCCAGTATGCACCATCTGCCAAGGCCCCCACTGGGAAGTGTACTGCGAGAATGGCGGGCCTTACAGGGGCATCTACTTGTATGGAGGCGATGATGCTTGCGCGCACTGTGGCCAGCGCGGCCACTTCAATAAACAATGCCCCGACGTCCAGGAAATTTTGAGGAAGTCCGGCCGCAACCGAGGAGGACAGAGTTGAGGCCCCCAATTGTACCATGTTCTCTTAATGCTAGAAGCTGTGCCGCACCTCTCTATCTATGTATCTTAATGCATGGTAATGTACCCTGTTCTCTTAGTGATATTGTACTCTTAATGGTATCGCACCCTGTTCTCTCGTTGCGATTGGCAATCTGCTGATTCTGTGCTTACTGCCTAATGCAAGGCCAAAAATAAACCAATCTTGCTCGCTTGTTCTTCCCTCTCCCTTCCACGGCAGCATGCTGGATGAGGTGGTGGTCGATTCGACAATTATTGTACCTATTGGCGTTAAAATTGGATCAACACACGAACGTACTTAAGCGTGCAGCATGCGGAGGGGCTCCTTGCAGCACCTCTGCACAGGCTGGTCAGACCGGTATGATGGCCGATCGGACCGGTTCGCTGGTGAGCCCGACGGTGAACCAACGAATGCTCGTCTGGGAGGGATCCTATTGGGGCAAGCGCACCTTGAGCTGTTTTAGGATCGACATGCCACCTAGAACATCCTCAATCGTCGTAGAGATAAAGGAAGAACAATAGGATGGGGTTGGAAAAGCTAAGGCAAAGAGGAAAAATGAAAAAGATGCAAAATAGTAGATTGATATGTTTTTTGTTGATTAGATCTAACTCAATTGACCGTGGCCCTTCATATTTATAGGGAGGGGAGGTCTTGCCCTATTAGGAGTCGAAATCCTAACAAATTCTGTGTCAAAATACAACTCCTAACTCGGACTACACAGACTCAACCGGTCTGACCAGCCTTCCTGGGTGCGGATCTTCCTAAGGTCATAACTCTCTCATCCGAACTCCAAATTAGACGTTCTATATATTTGATCTACTTGACGAGAACTACACAATGGTAAAGTTCAATTTATATTTTGAGGACTTTGACCAAGTATGGTCGTGAGAACAGGATAGTGCAAGACCTAATACATACCATCGCTATGTTTTCATGTATGATTGGACTATATTATTCGGAACATATTCACAAACTTTATGCAGAGCGAGGCAAGGGATGCAAGGACGGCACCCTCGGTTGGCTTCCCCGGGGACCGCGAGTCAAAGAACGATTCTCCTAGGTAGTGCCCGTGTCAGATCTGTATTCTCTTCTTTTAATGCCTGTTTGGAAAGGGGTGCTAAATATTAGCACCTCACTTTTAGCCTCATTTTAGCACATAGGTTCCTAAACACGGTTGCTAAAGTTTAGCCCCCCAACATTTCCTTTAGCCCCTCCAAGGGGTGCTAAAAGATGCTAAACCTTCTAGAAGTGGTCCCCGTCAATTCCTTTTCCCACCGTTGCCCCTCCCGCACCCCCCCTCTCTCTCTCCTCCGCGCCGCTCATCTGCTTCCTGCTGTGCTCCTCCGCCGCCGCCACGCTGCCGGCGCTCCGCTCCGTCGCGCCTGACGAGGACTTCACCGACGATGCCCCCTCCTCGCTCTTGGCCGCTGCCGCATCGCCACCTGCAACTCGGGGAAGAGGAGGAGAGTCCTGCTGCACCCGAGCCTACGTGTCCTCCACCGGCGCGCCCCCGCCGACACGGCCGCCTTCCGCATCGCCGCCTGCAGTTGCCCGTCGGTACCACTCCGCCGCCGCCGCTCCTCGTCCACCGCAGCTCGGTCGCACCGCGCGGGGCTCTGCCTTAGGCCTCCGCCGGACCTCTCGCCACCATCGGAGCAGGCAGAGGGGAGGCGGGACGGGACGGAGCAAAGCGACCTTCCGGTTGAGTCGAGCGCGACGCAGGGAGGAGGGAGGGTGAGACGCGACCGCCAGCGTGGGGAGGGAGGGGAGCTTGGCCGCGCGGCCGCTGCAGAGAGGAGGGAAGGCAGGCGCGGCCGCCGGCTCCCGGCGGGGGAGGGAGGGCAGCTAGGGGCGCGGAGGACGGGCGGACGCAGGGCCGCCGGCCTGCGAGAAGGCCGGCGCGGATGTGGGAGGTGGGGAGAAGAGCGAGAGAAGGGGAAGAGAGAGAAGAAGAGAGAGGAGGAAGGAAGGAAGGAAGTGAGGGTAAATGAGTCTTTTGTCAACTCAGGTGCTAAACTTTAGCCCAATTTCTGTTGGAATATTTGGGCTAGGCCCATTTATTTTATTTAATATCAAGGCCCATGATTAATGCTAGGTGGTTAAAGTGGTTAATCCCAAATGGGTAGTTAAGGAATATCTTAACCAACTTAAATTGGTGGACTATGTGTGCACTAATTGAGAAGTTGAGGAAGAGAGAAAGGGTGCCACACGCGCACGTGCTCGCTCGCCGAGCCGAGGCGCGGCGCGGCGACGCACTGGTTTTGCAGTTTTTAATCACGAGTTGATGACTAGTAACTGACGTGGTTTCAAAAGCTGACACCAATGACTAGTAACGGCTGGAGGTTACCGGTAACTAATGGCTGGTTAATGGCTATCAATCACCTGTGACAGTGTCCAAGTTCAATGAATCTCCTTCCTCTTGTGTCTATAAAAAGATGCTCATACTCTGGTTAACGTGCACGAGAAAAACCATTCTCTCCTCCCATTCTGTTGCTGCCTGCTGCTACTTTCGTATCTCCATCGCAAGCCTCTGTGCGCGGAGCTTGGAAGAGCATGCCTCCGAAACTTCGTCTTGCTGCGACACTTGCACGAGTAGGCAGCCGATCAAGTTTTTGAGGAGCGCATCTTCTGCGCGACTGCTCGCTGCGAACGACTACGTCCTACCACTTCCCGAAGGCTGTTCGAGAGACTACGCTGCACCAAATCGTCATTGCACCAACTCTGATCTACTACATCGAATAGCCCCAACAGAAGTTTCAGGCACAATGTCTAATACTTCCAGTTCTGGGAACGGCACACCCATTATCTCCGGCAATGGTCCTACCTCTAGGTATACTCTGGACATTTTCTGGTTCTTTTGTTTCTTTTTGTTCATGATTAAAATTGTGTTAACCATGAACACTCGCACATGCTCTGATTCACTCATAATAATCATGATTTACTTAATAATATTCGAAATTAATATATACAGTAAAATGTCTAAATTTCTAACAGTTTCTAAACAACCCAAGAGGCTAAACTTTAACCTCTAATATAGAGCTGAACTTTAGCGTCTGATTCCAAACGTGACCTTAGAAAATGATCAAATGACCGAAGCTTTTTTCCCCGAGGGAATTACATAACTTGAGATGGGAGAATCTGGGCGGCGGCAGATGGGAGAATCTGGGCGGCGGCAGAGATCGTTTTCTCGACTCTCGAGGGGCATGCTCACCGCATCCACGTGGAGGCAGCGGCGAGCGATTCCGGCGGCCATGGGAATCGGCACGAGCAGAGCATCTCCCTGTTCCTTCTTTCGTTGGACTGGGCCGCATCGTCTTTTGTGGGCCGAAGACAGAACTGGGCTTTGCTCTCTTCCTGCCGTCGTCGGGATGGCGAAGGAACGCCCAGCGGCAACCGGTTCCAACCTAGGTGGCTTCCCCTCCGCTAGCTAGGCGGCTTCCCAAGGCGGCGGCGCTGCCTTCTCTCCCCGAGAGAGAGAGAGAGAGAGAGAGAGAGAGAGAGAGAGAGAGAGAGAGAGGCGAGCTGTGTAGCCATGGCATGGGAGGAGGAGGCCGTGGAAGAGGAGGAATACGGGGAGGAGATGGCGGCGTCGGAGTCGGAGGCGGAGGACGTTGTGGTGGGGCAGATGCCGACGGTGATGGTGCCGAAGCACATCAAGAAGCGTTCCCTCAAGAACAAGGCGCTCTCCGTCACCCTCGACAAGAAAGCTCTCAGGTGCCGCTTTGTCCTTCGACAGCTCATCATCCCTATGCCTATGCGAGCACCCGCAAGTTTATCTGACAGATCTCGGTTTGGCAGGGATTTCGTTACTGGGTTCCACAAGAGGAAGAAGAAGAGAAGAAAGGAAGCACAGAAGGTTTTGCAGGAGAAGGAGAGGAAGAAGAGAATCGAGGCGCGCAAGAGGGTGAGAAATTCGCACACGCAAAAGAACTTTTTTTCTTGTCTGCAGTCCGGTATCCCTTTTTGAAAGATAATATTGGTTCTTGTTTGGTGGAAGGCAACCCAGTGAATTATGACTGGCCTTGGAATTTTTCCTGCAATGACTTATCTACCAACAGATTTTAGAATTCTTCTAGGTGAAGATTGGTTTCATTTATTTAGACGTGTGTAGACTGTGATGTATTTCACATGATGCAGCATGAGCCAACATCAGTAGATTGTCAGACTGAAAGCCAAAAGGGCATGTGTGTTATTGTTTTTGTCTCGAATACGCAGGAGAACTGCGTATATTGCTTAAGAAGGAGAGAGAAAGATTTACAAGACAACACACCCTCACTCACTTGTTCATAGAGCACACGCGCCTGCTACACAAATTAACCCAACCAGAATCAACAGAAATAACCCTTTGGCGCTGAATTTCCACTTCTGGCACCCATTAAGCAAGACTCTGGTGGAGGATGTGTAGAGTAAAGCTCGTATTAAATATTTAAATTATGCCAAATAGGTCCAAAACCATGATATTGCTATGTCTGATTTGAGAAGAAGGTGAGGGAGCTTCTGTTGGTGCAAATATCTTGCTGTTTGCTGCACCAAGAAAAAGTTATGCATCGTCCTTTCAAAAAACACTTTTAGTAGTAGCCACCATATCCTGTAACTTCCGGGCCAATCTGTTGGCTAATAACTTGGTGATGAGCTTTGCAAAGCCGTGAATTAAACTTATGGGTCTGATTCTGAAATCTTCAACCTGCACTGCATCATCTCTCTTTGGGATGAGAGCAATATATGCTGAATTGAGAAGCCTTAGATGCCAAAAATCACTAAGTTCGACTGCCACCAATGCTGCCATAAAATCATCTTTGATCGCCAACAAGTCTTGTAGAAGCAGCCTGCATATCCATTCGGTCCCAGGGCCTTATCGAGTTATCGGAAGGCAACTCTTTGACTGTAGCCCAAACCTCCTCTGAGAAAGGTAGTTTGAGATCCTCCAAATTATGTTGCTGCATGTCAACTTGATCAAGAGCTATTGATAGCTCACATTGAAATTTAGGGGAGACAGGTACATAAAGCCCACAACACTGGTAAATAATAATCAATAGACATCACAAGTGAAGTAGTAGTTACCATGTAGATAGCTAATATTTACAATAATATTTGTGGTCTATGGAAGATGGAGAAGTGCAGCAGGTAGCAGCCTAGACAGCTGAATTATGTGTCAGTTGGTATTTTCTAGTAGGGTGGGAATACCTCAAGTTTTTGACTAAACGAGATTTGGGGACAACCCTGAAAGGGTTTAATGTTATTTTTAGTCAGCTCGTGTTGTGTTTCCTGTTTGGCTGTGTCACTATGGTAACATAGACTTCCAGTCCAGGTTACTGGTTACTGCCTGTTGAATTTGCTGAACTATATCATTTTGTTTCAGAGAAAACAAGAGAAAGAGATTGCTCTATATGGTAGAGTGCTGTCATCGGATGATGTTGAATTAGAAAATGAAGATATTGGTGATGATGGTGAGGAGATGGAAAACGATGAACCTTTGTCTGGTGAGTACATGAAAAATTTTGGAACAGTTGCTACCTGCCATGCTCCATGTCACTGTATTATAATGTTTTTCAAGAAATCAGCTCCAAATTCTCTGGTAATGTCTTTGGTTTCCAGAAATCAAAACTTATGAAGATGACGGGACTAGAATCACAGTGACCACCAGCGAAATTACTTGTGAAGACGATGATATTGGACCGAGAAATGTTGGCCCTGTGTCGAGCTACACCAACAAGAATTCTAGTTCAATGGCCAAGAAGAACTCCAGCTTAGGCGTGAAGAAGAAGCCACAGAAGAGAACGTTCAAGAACAAGAGCAAGGCGAAAAAGGGCGACAAGAAGCGGGGCGCGGTAAAGGGTAAAAGGAAGGGCAGAGGACGGAAGTAGCGTTTTCTGTCTGTAGAGAAAAATCGTATGGCTGACTGGGTTGTGGGTGACCTCATATAATTTGATGTGCACTTGTCTGTTGGTCATCCATACGGGGCTGGTATGCTAAACTGTGAGTTGTGCTGCATATCGGTTATCAATGTCAGGGTCCATCCATGATAGAACTGTTTTGATCCTAGTTGAGATAATTTTCGTGACAGTTTTTGGCCCTTTATTTGTACTAACCTTTCTTGCATGGACACATGGTTGTCTGAGCCAAATGCTGATCTGCTCGTAGCTTGCCAGCAGTAGCACCAGCTATGTACTGCAAAAACAAGGGTGACTATATTTTAGGCAGATGGATTTAATTCTCAAGATTAACTTGGGTGTTAATTGTTAAATGTGGTGGCAGTCTATGTTTCTGCTGCCAGTGGCTTCAAAACGGGTACCTATGTTTTTGGCAGATCATACCCAAAACATCGATCGTAACTCAAGATTAACTCTAAGGTTAACTGAGTTGGCTGGCCACATCGAAGACATAACACGACATAAAGCTGGAACCCACCCCCCCGGAAATATTTTGTTCTGGACATAAAGGATTAAAGGGTGCATGGCTGAGGCTTGGAGGTACGGTGGTACATATGAGTCCAAGCAGCACTACTCGTTGTTTTTTGAATTAAACTTATCTTGCTGTAGCGTTTCTTTACTTGGATGCAAGCTTCTTGTGCTGCGGTGTTTCATGTTTGCATCCGTGGGTGAAGCTATCAAATTTAGGCGCATGTGGCCATCTGCCCGGTTTGGGGTTTTCAATGCAGTTTTTGACTTCGTTGGAGACATGCAGTTTTGAATTTGACTGTGCCGGGGACTTTGTTTATGGTGTTGTTTACTGCTAACGATGAATTGGTAATCTGGGTGTTCGTTTCGTACTTGATGCGCCCTGTACTCAGTTTTGTTTAGTGAAGCTGTTTAATCATTTACTTGGTCAAATCGAATCCCGGGGCCCCATGGGCATGTGCTATTCAAAACCGTCATGTTCCCAGGAAACGTTGTACCAGTACAAGGCAACTGGTAGTGTGTGAGACACTTCGATGTTGTTGCGCGTTGGCGCATTGCTTGTCCACATGTTGGAAAGCCGTCCGGAGGGACAGATGAGAGATTCCAAACCTCAATAATTGTATTGCATCATGTAAAGAATGAATCAAACGAACAAGAGATAAGATCTCAACAAGACTCTACAGTTCACAGCCCATCAAGAGTGAGTGCCTCCTTTCCCTTTTACGCTATCTATCTACAGTGCCCGGAAGGAATACGTGTGTATACATGTGTAACGCTGGATGTACGAAGAAAATTTTGTTGGAATAATTCGATCTCTCTCTGGATTGTCTTGTGGTGTTCGATCATCAGTTGGTGCACTTCCAGCTCGAGGTGGGCACGCAGCTGAGGTAGCGGCACCAGGAGCAGCTGTCGTTGGCGTTGGCGCCGCGGAAGAGCATCGCCATGCCCACCGCGAATCTGCAAAAGCCAACACGCACAAACAACACGGAAAGAATTAGTCCTGCCATTTTGCCAACTTCAGTGAATCGCCGACACAAACTAAACTATAGCTTAGTAGTGGTTGGGAACTCGAGAGTTAAAATACAGAGAAAAAAAAGGTTATAATCTTGTGTACAGCGAGGTATGTCAACACGGTGCACGTTGGGTAGCAGGTTGGAGGAGAGAAAGGAGAATCAAAACACGTTACTACCCCTGTCCCTGTGTTGGAGGAAGCAAACGGCCAGCTACGCAGACATATGATAATCTTATGAATTATTAAGATAGCGATCGAGAGACAGATAGGGGGTGTCCCTTTCTCTGCATCATGCATGGTGCGACTCGCTGGCTGCCATTTGATCATCACATCACTTCACATGATGGAACTCTAGCATCCGGGGGCAAAGCAAGAACAGCCAGCGTTGCCCACCGTGTCCCAAACATAATGCCCAAATCTTTCAACGCATGTGGAGCGCCCAACAATCAGCACACTACCTAACCCATCTAAATGGCCAGTGCTCTCCTCGCAAAGTAACCCATCTAAATGGTCAGTGCTCTCCTTGTAAAGTACTCTAGCTAACACTCAACCATCAGTGACTCGATCAGTAGTGCAGTACGTGTGTCCTTGCTGAGATTTCAGTTCAACGGAAAAAGCACTTGTCTGTGATAATTGCGATGTGGATAGACGCTTTGCTTACCCGATGACGAGGAGGACGAGGGCGACGGCCATGAGGATCCACTGGTAGAGGAGGTACTTCTTGGATGTGCAGGCGCTGCCGGCGGGCATGCTGTAGCGCTCCATCCAGGCGAAGTGCGGGCGCATCAGCACCACGAACCCCAGGAGGAACCCCGTGAGGAAGCCGCCGATGTGGGCGAAGTTGTTGACGTGCGGGAGGATGCCCAGCACCAGGTTCACCGCCACCACGAACAGGAGGGTCAGCACGGCGGCCACCTTGTTGGTGTAGATGGTCCAGTTGGTCAGGAGCTCAGAGAGCATGGCGCCCAGGAGGCCGAAGAGAGCACCGGAGGCGCCCACGGAGATGCTGTTCCTGATGAACAGGGACGACAGCACGCTGCCGCCGAGGCCGGACAGGAGGTACACCACCCCGATCCTCACTGCAAGCGTCAGAGAATTGATTGGGATAGATCAGTAGCATTATTCAAGGTTGTTTGCAACTGAAACTATGTGTGGGGGACAGACAGAGGGACAGGCAAATTGTGAAATTGGGCTCACCGTATCCGAACTGCTGTTCGAGGCGCATGCCGATGAAGAGGAGGCTGAGCATGTTGGCCACCAGGTGCACGACGCCGGCGTGCAGCCACATGCTGGAAAGGAGGCGCCAGCCCTGGTGCTCGTGCACCACCTTCTGCCACACGAGGGCCCCAAGCTTGGTGAGCCTGCAGGACGCCAACCGTCGTTAGGCTCAGGTCCCCACATCTGATCTGATCTGATCTGATCCCACATTCTCATCATGTTGTCAGAATCCCAAATGCACTATGATGCATGGAACTGTTGTGTTGTGGTCACTCCAAAGTCCAAACTGATCCAGCTAAGTTCGTGCTCAACTGTTCGTGTGACTGAACAGTATGAATGAACTGGTGTGTCCTACAACTTGGTTTTCTAAGTGATCTAGTCATACTCCACCAACTCCTGTTGGTTTTAAATCATTTTGGCTCTGGATCTGAACTAGACGGACTGGGAATAATAGTTCTGAAAAAATTATAATATTTTCTTAAAAAGGAATGAAATGACATAATATGCAGCCTGAAATCAACTGTACCAAGAATTACTGAATATCGAAAATGTTTGTATAGTTAGAGATAGCACGCAGGTAATTGTCGCTACTGGTTTGAAAAAGGTTCCCCGAGAAGGAAACCAGGATGTAAAGAAAGGCATAATCTGCAATGATTAATCTGCGCTGATAGAGCTCTGAGATACTGCTAAGAACTTTGCAGGCAAGCAAAGCAACTAGCACTGCGTTCTGTTCTGCTGCAAGGACAGATCCATGTCCTGATTACAACTCACACAGCCCCAGATGACCAATTCCGATCCGATGCAGAAGAGGCGAGCAAACTAAAACTCGGGACGATTATTAGTTCCTTTGGTAGAATAATCTTCGCATGACCACTAGTGACGTCAGTTTTTATGAACAGGAGGACAAGAAAATTAAAGAACGAAACAGAGAGCAGCCATTCAATGGTGAGGGAATAGTGGAACACTCACGTGGCGGATGAGGGTCCGAGGAGCGGGTTCTGTCGCAGCGGCTCGAAGGCGAAGCGGCCGAGGAATCGGCCGATGCACTTGCCGTCCTTGGCCGGGGTGTGGACGGGGCAGTTGTTGGCGTACATGGTGACGACGAAGACGGTGATGTTGGCGACGAAGAAGACGGGGACGATCCACGGCACCCACTCCCGCTCCCCCTCGTGCTGCGGGTACAGCGACGACGGCACCTTGCCGGCCTCCTTCCGCACGGCGCCCTTCTCCACGTCCCCGCGCGTCGCCATTTGCTTACTTGCTACCGCGAGAAGGGTGATGGGATCGAGAAGCGGATGAGGGGGCGCTGGGCAATGGAGAGAGAGAGAGAGTCAGAGAGAGAGAGGTGGAGGTGGGGGTGGTGGAGTGAGCGAGGAGGAGAGGAGCACGGCGAGACGTGAGGCGCGGCAGGGGAATAAATAAACGCGCGGAGCCGGACGCCCCAGGCGGCGCGGGCGCGGTGGTTTCTTTGAAAGTTTGATTGATGCCCTGCTGTAGGGCATGGCTGGCTGTTGCGGTGCAATCGCAGTGCGAAACCGTGTGTCCGTGGAAAAGAGACGTGCGGCGACTGCAGGTAAAACCTGCCTTACCTGCTGCCTCTGCTTTCAGCTTCATCAAGACAACAGTTGCAGAGTTGCTAGCTCCTTGCCACTTATTACTTGCCTTTTATCAGTGCTTCCGGCCGGCTGATTGTTGGTTCACAAAATTGTTCGTCAAGATTTTGTCCATCTGATCTGATCGATCTGATTTGCTCACCCTGTCACGTTCGCGTTTGCAGCAAAGCTGCATGTGTGGTGAATGTCAACTGCTGTAACGGCGGTAGTGCTGTGAATCGGCCCAATCAGAATCAATCATGTGGAGGATTTTCTTTAATATTCGCCCAAGAATCACGAGAAGGTGGCTTGCCTTGTTTAATGGCTGGTATCAGTGGCGATGAATGTGATTAGATCTGGAGCTAATGATGGGACGCTAACGCTAGTAGTAGTAGTAGTAATCGGTAAAATAAACAAATATTCAGCGAAGGCAGGCTACTTTTGGCAATGATTAAAGCATATGAGCCACTCGGTTTCTTGGGCTTTTTCCGTGTCAGCCATACTGTAACTTGGTTGGCAGGCACCGACAGGCAGGGTGGCCGTATGAAACATGCATCGGATTCTCTCTCCTGTGCCTATCTTCCTTACGGAAAAAGCAAGAAAGGCAAGGTTCTTTTGTCTGGTTTTGTTACGGGCCATCATCGGCTCGGCTGGCTCATGGAACTTGTGCCAAAACAGGCGGCCTACGCGTAATTCAGTCAGCGGTGAGGGACCGCGTGAACCAACCAAACGCAAAGGGACGTGCAGTTTCTGGTCCCAGGGGAAGGGAGGAAGCCGTGGCGAAAGCGACCGGAGTCGAAAGCCTGAAATGGGGCCTGGGACTCTGAACTGAACCTCGTTGCTTCAAGCAACGCACAAGAAGATTGTTATTGGCCGCGGTTTTCTCGCGTGTGATCGAGTTGGCACTGCAGGAACAGGAAGGCTTGTTGCCGAGTGAGTTGGCGCTGCCTGTGGTTGGCGTGCCGGATTTCATTTTGTCGATGCGGACGCGCCGCTTCGGCGTGTCGATTTGGTTGGTGGGCGAGCGGGGTTCGTATCGATTCGCGCATCTTGCTTGCCGCGCCGCCGATCGAGCTGGGGGTGGCCAGGCCGGGCTGGCTGGTTCTTGTTTGCTGTGGCCGGCCGGCGAGGCCCCGCCAGGCGGCCATGTGCTCCGAATGATCCCTCCTCCTCCCGGCGGGCTCCATTGCCGCGCTATGATTATGAAGCATAGTAGCGTATAAAATGGCGATCTTTAGGCGCTTAATTAATCAGGATGGATGGGTTATTTATGGCGCCAGCCTACTACTATTTGACTACTAGCGTGTGCCATGCGAGCCTAATTCAATGCCCAGATTCCAAATCATATGATTGAGGCCTCGAGATGTTAGTGGAATAGTTCAAAATCGTAGTATTCTCTTGCGTACCATCTCAACACTACTGAGCGGGTCAAATGTTGAAGTCAAATGCTTACTGGACCCTGTGTAAAGCTTTTCTTTGGAAGACGACCCACGAAGCCCAAAATACTTTATGGGCTCGATACTAATGCATGCCTCCTGCAAACGGGAGGCGCGCGCTTTTTTTCCGCCACCGTACCTAGCACGTATTTTATCAGTTTACAGAAACAAATACTTGATGCAGTTAAACAGAGCTTGACCAACACAAGAACACACACAGGACTAAACAAAGAGAGACACTGAATAAAAGTATTACCAAACTCAACAAGCGACCAAAGCAGCAACCACAACAAACTGACAGCAGGAGAAGCACGAAGGGAGAGGACAGACCCAACCCTGCCACCCTAATAAGGCTACCATAAGAACTGAATCTGCAAAATGGATACACCGTCGCCAAAGATGCCGAGAGAGAGCAAGCTCGAAGCACAAAACGGTGGCGAAGCATCCACCGAACAGCACGACCACGGTAGCAAAGCATCCTCCCGAACCAAATAGCGGTGGCACAAAGTCCACTCGACCAACACAGAGGCGACAAAGCATTCGTCCATAATGATCACCATATGCAACAACACGACAGGGCGGCAAAGCATCCGCCACGACCTAGGCAACCAAGGTGATAGTGTGTAAAACAAAGCGAAGGCAGGTACAGAGGATGAACCACATCGACCAGCCTTCGAGGTCTCCGAGTGGGGAAGAGGCAAACGAATGATGCCTCCAAGGAGGAAAACGACGCCCGAGGGCATCGCCATCATCGGCCCGCGAGCAGGCAGAGGCTTTCGCATCGACCCCACCCCCTAGAGCACGCCACAACACCCAGCGAAATGACCCTCCACAAGCAGCGCCGACGGGATGGAACCACCAATGGTGGTGGAAACCACACAAAGGGCGGCGGCCAAAAGCAGTGAAAGCGCACGTGGAACACATCAACGAGCAAGGCAGCGGCGGGTCGGAAGGGCGACGTTTCCCGAGACTTCACAACAACGCCTCTAAGGAGAGGAACGACACCCGCAAGCGTAGTCGTTGTTTGCCTAGCACACCACCGGGTAGGACTTTCACATGAAGATCTTGGTTACGAGACAAAGGCAGCCCACCACACACGCCACCCGACAGTAGTCGCACCCGAGCGCACCGCAACACCCTCAATGGCTAGATCCGACGGGCTTGGGGGAGGCGGAGATAGGGATTAAAACAATCGAAAACGATCGATAACGATATCATTTATACGGAACGATTGCCCGTCGATCGGAAATTTTGCCGATTTCAGTATGAAACTATTCTATTGCGACTACAATACGACAATAAGAGAAATTGAAAAATCCAAATTTAAATACAATACGACAATAAGAGAAATTGAAAAATCCAAATTTAAATACAGTAATAGTCGCAAACGATATCACTTATATGAAAATGATTCGAAAACGTGCCCTGGTAAACGAGATTTTTAGCTACGGTTTTCACCTCTAGCCGGAGAGATGGACTGATGGCGACGTACGGGTCGCACCCGAGTAGGCTGGGAGGGGCGATGCGAGGGAAGGGGAGGGGTAATCCGCGCAAGTGCGGTAACATTTGGCACGATCATCATCATTCAACAGATGCATTGCAAATCTTGCAAATTCGATTTGAAAGATTGACATTTGACAGTAACATAGCAACTCCACAAGTATACTTAGCATGGTTTTGCATAAAAAAGATAGGAGGACCGATCACGCGACAAAATTCACCAGGTTCAACTCAAAATACCCAGCCGGTGGTGGTTCCTCCCTGAAACCTGTAGATTCTCGACTTGTGCTTGGTCATCTCGAGCCCCATGCCGTCGCTCCCGCCGCGCTTCAGCACCAACCCTGTGAACACGGCGCACCTCTCAACCTGGGGTATGGTGACCTGATCGAACACCTCGTTGTCGATCCTTTCATACAAGATGGCCAGGCAAAACTTGCCGCCGCCGGGCCCAAGCTGCACGAGGCGCGACTTGAGAGGGGTCCACTTCCCAGGCAGGTGCAGGCCATCCCAGACCGCGTCCAGCCCCGGCGCCCGCTGCGCCATGGCCTCCAGCCCCGACGAGCAGCAGATACGGCCGTCCCGCGACGAGAAGCCGAGCCACGCGCCGTACTCCGGGAATAAGTCGGCGCGGCCCTGGAACGGCAGCTCCCAGTCGCCGGCCTTGCTCCACGAGCCGCGCACCGTGTCGATACCCGGCGTGGAGACCCAGATGGCGGAGCCGCCGACCACCGTGTAGCCGTCGATGCGTGTCGTGCGGTAGCCAGGCTCGAGCACGAAAGGCGGTGGCCGGAGGCGGTGCCAGCCCCAGCCCAACTTGCCCGTCGCGTCGTCCTTGGGAGTGTCGCGAGTGAGGGCCTGGAAGCCGCAACGGCTGACTGGGTCAGGCTGAGTCCATGACATAGAGGGCGTCACCGACGGCGAGGGAGACGGCGGGATCGCTGTGCTTTTTTGGCCCATCATCTCCCGGAGGTCGTGGAGGGGAGACGATGCCGTGGATGGCGCTGTCCCGGAGGTCGTACACGTGGGAAACTCCCCCGTAGTCCACGGCGGCAAGGAGGCTCTTCTTTGGGCCGCGGCCAAAGAGGCCGAAGAACTCCAGGCTGCCCTGCCGTCCTTGGTGCAAGGTGCGTGATAAAAGGGGTGAAACGCAGGTAGGGGCGAGGCAGCGGAGTTTCCTCCGGGGGACGAATTATTTTCACCTGATTCCTCGAGAAGAACAATGTCGACGCGTCGATGCGGCGGAGAGGGCATGTCCCGTCCAAACTGTCCACCACAAGATTACACGTAGCGCCGCCCATCTATTCATCTTCGATCACCGGAGATCCAACCTGAACATAGAACGCGTCCAGCGGATTGATTACCAACAATCACTAATTTTGCCGCCTGATCGTTGTGCGTGCATATCACAGGTACACAGCTGGCAGAACTCTGAGCATATACTTGCAGGCACTGCGACCTTGCATCTATATTATCATCATGATCATTTTATCATCGCTAATCAGCGACAACTAACCAACAGCCTTACAACAAATGAAACTAATGCACCACAACTCTATACTTTAGGTTTAGCACCCGTCCTTACGTTCTGAAACTGTTGCTGCTTCTGGCTCCTGCACGACCTGCTCATCAACCGAAAAGTGTCCTCAGGACGGTGTCTCCCAGCCCGGGCACCGGCGACAGGAAGTGTCCGGTGCCGGGGAGCTCATGGTAGTTGAGCCAGCTGAGTCGGCTGGCCAGGTACCGCTGCAACACCACGGGGACGAGGCCGTCCTCGTCGCCCTGCCACAGGTGCACGGGGCACGGCGGCTCCGGCAGGCTCATGGGGTCGAACTCCCACTTGCCGAACATGACCATCATGTCGCGGTAGTAGGACTCGTGGATGCCCTGCTGCGTCGCCTGCTCCATCTTCTGCTGGAACGTGCCGTCCTCCTTCATCTTGCTGCGGATCTCGGCGTCGCGCTTGTTGGGGAGCGGCGTCGTGCCGGCCACCACCGTCGACGTGGGCAGCCAGCTCTGCTCCATCCACCAGTGGAGGATGCCCGGGGCGTGGTGCGACACGCGAAGCGCCCACTGGTCGCCCACCTCCTGCTTCGCGTACACCTCCGCGACCAGGTCAGCGGGGAAACCCGGCCACCAGTAGTTCACCACTGGCGCCATCATGGCCGCACCAGCGATCCTGCACGCACAGGGTGTTCTGTTAGGCACAACCGCACAACCAACCGGCTTGTTGGATTGGATGCACATAACTGTTGTTCTTGCTTTGCTTAGCTTACCTGTCGGGGATGTACTTGAGGGCGCCCCAGACGGCATGGCATCCGAGGGAGATGCCGATCACGTAAAACTTGGGGCCGAGTCCCAGAGCGTCCGCGAGCTCCTCAACGTCCAGCGCCGCGCTCTTGACGGAGCGGTTGGGGTTGGGGTCGCTCTGCCCGTACCCGGCGCGATCGAAGCCCACCATGTACACGCCCAGCTCTTCGGCCACTTCCTGAAAATTTTCGCAGTACAGTTCAGACTTTGTTGAAAAACTAAAGTACTACATCACAATGAAACATCAACACAAGGAACTTTCAAAGAATCAAAGGTACTGGCTTTGTTGAAAAACTATGGGAAGTACCATGTACCGACTTTGTTGAAAAACTATAACACTCATTGACACATCAACACAATAAACTTTCAAAGGTACTGTTCAGCGTATGATATGGTCCTGGTCAACAAGAGATTATTTTTTCCGTGGTCATTTTGACAGGTATGCACTCTGATATACTAGTCATCATCAGATGGACTATTCTCCAAGGATGCATCTGGTGGTTAGGTTCGTTTGGATTGGACCTACTTTTCCCTCTGATTACAAGTCTCTGCTTTAGTAGCTAATTGCAATTCATTTCGACCGACAGAATTTAATTCATAGGGACTTCCCAGCTGCTAAGGACATGCAGATTTCCAGAGGAGGGATGCCACAGAAATACTAATTAATCAACAAAATGTTGTACATCTGGTACAGTACACTGCTAAAAGCAAATGTGCATTGTCAGCAGCTGATAGAAGTGAGCAAATTGCATCCGCCCGATCGAATGCGGATGATACTGCAACAACCTATCCATGGCACATTCGTGTAATCGTAAAATTGCATAACCACGCAATGCAGCTAACCTGCCCAACGCAGTAGCGAAGCCGAAGAACAATTGAACAAGAATTGGGGAAACTTAAAAAGATCCAGAAAAGGCCCAAGCTTTCGATTTCGCGACCCGACCAAGAGTCGCCGACAAAATCGCAACCGGGAACGGCGAGAGGCTGGCGTACTAACCGGCGCAGCGCGGATGGTGTCGAGCCGGGAGCCGGTGAACCCGTGGGAGATGACGACCTTGAACCGCGCGTCCTCCTTGCGCGCCCCGGACTCCGCGTACGCCAGGTGGCGGCCGTCCCTGAGGCGCACCCTGGGCGCCGTCACCGGCGGCCCCCCCGGCGTCCCGCACACCCTGGGCGGCGGCGGTGGCGGCACGGCCCCGCTGATCCACCTCCCCAGCGCGCCCACGACGGAGCCCACGGGGGCCCCGAGCTGCCTCTTCCCCGCGCAGCCCAGCACGGGCGCCTTGGCCAGCAGCTCCATTGCGGCGCGGCGGAGGCGGCGGCGGCGGGGCGCCCGAGTCGGAACTGCCCAAAGAGAGGATCGGGGAGGGAGGGAGCGCGACGGGACAGTGTCCTGGCTCGCGGGGCTTCTTCCCGCTGGCAGTGATTAACTGCTGCTAATTAATTTGGGCGGCGTTCCCGGGCGCGAAACGTGACGTGTGGAGATCCGGCATCGGTTGCCGTGGCGCGGCTGCCATTTTCCTCTTTGTCCACGGAGCTCGACAGTTTGCAGATCATCTAGAACACGAGCTGAGATCGATGAGCGGTGGTTGGCAGGTGGCCAGCACTGTGGAGGGGCGACGCGTTGGTTGCTCGGGCGAGCAGAGCTTGCATGTGGACAAACAGTGATGGAATGCGTAGCGAGGTGGCGTTGCAGCGACTCCGAACGCGACCGCCTGTCTATTCTCTGGGTACCACGAGAAGCAGGGCAGTGGTTATGACAGTTGGGTGTGTTGGGTTAGACATGGACGTCTTGACTAAGCAGAGATAGGACGTGGGGGAGGAAATGTGGTTTAGGCCTGATTGGGTGAGCTAACGTACCTTGCTTTGGTCGAAAATGACGTGCAAAGTTTTTTGGTTGGAATCCTTCCGATGAGTTCTCAACTTTTTTATGAGAAAAATTGACTTTTGGTGAATTTGAAGTAATTAAGATAAGCAGCGCACCCTAAAAACTTGGGCGTTGTCAGAGCACCACGTAGCATAGCAGCACTGGACCAAGTAAATCACAAGATTGTATTGTTATTTCTTCGGTCTCTGGTCTGACACACGAGCAGGTGCCCACGTCCACGTGAGCATTAGTTGTATTTTTTTTAAACAAACCGGGTAGAGGATGAAATGCGAAACAATAAATGGAAAAAAAATAACAGTAATACCGGCACGTTGGATTGGATCATCAACACCGCACCACGCCATCGCACTCAACTCAACAGCACATCGGCCGGTTGGATCGGGATATCGACATGTACTGAGCTCAACTCATCTCAAACACACTCTACCGGGTCGGATCGAGGAACATTAAGTGTATGATTCATGTTATTTGTTTATTCATTTTTTTTTTGTTACTGCTTGATTATAGAATGGACTCTACACTTTGCTTAGAAGGGCAAAGAGGGGAAGATTCCGTGGGATCTGGCTGCTTTTTCCAAAGGCAAAAGACAGAGCAAACTAGACGACAGTTTCGGCAATCCATCCAGTGATCCAGAAGAGGAGACCGCGGCGTAGGCTCCAAAAGCGCCATTTGTCCATTATCCCGGATAGCAACACGTACATAGCAAAACATGCGGTGCAGGGTATGCATGCATCTCTATCGAAAATTTGGTAGTCGGTGGATATTGTTGGCAGTCAGCTCCCGCGCAGATGCGTGCGCGCATTTTCTTTCTTGTGCTGCGACCCCGTTCTAGAACGGACCTGCCTCTCAATCTCAGGGGCGTGAAAGAAGGGGACAGATATTATTCCATCCCAACCCCTTTGCAGACACAGTTTCTCTATGACTTGGGACGCTAAGCACGCAACTGGTACAAATATGAAAACCAGAAAGAAACAGCTCTAGCAGCCGGGTAGTCGTACAAAATGGCTTAGAAATATATCTCCTTTTTTTTTCCCTTCACCATGTTCCGACTTCCAAGCTAACGGCACCTCTGACCTGGCAACCATCGACCAAGCCTTTGACAGGTTCATACAAGCTAGCAGGAAAGTGTCGCAGATAATTCGGCAGGTCAGGGAAAACGCCGCTTCACCTAACCAACAAGTTCCTTGCCTAGTGCCAAGTCGTCGATGTCTGAGCTAGCTGTGGCTGTGCGGGCACCAGCTCACCTCGTGCTCGACTTTTTATTTCCCTTCCTTTCACCTTTGTTCAAAGATACCGACAGCTCACCTCACATGGTTTTCTTTGCAATTTGCTTCGCTTAAGCAAGCGCTAATTTCCATTCCTAAGTACTAAGTACGTAGTTGACAGGATCCAATTTACTCGACGTGATCAGAAATAAGGGAGCTGTAGGAGATGGATGTGCATACCTGGGAAGGTCGGACGCTGTCCTCGCGGGATCCGGTGAATCCGTGTGAGAAGACGACCTTGAATCGCGCCTGTTCCTTGGGCACGCCGGTCTCGCAGTAGGCGAGGTGGCGGCCGTCGCGGAGCCTGACCCTGGGCGCCGTCACGGGCGGCCCTCCCTCGGTGCCGCACACCCGTGGCGCCGGCGGCTGCGGCTGGATGGTGCGGGAGAGCCAGGCGGCGAGGGAGCCCAGCATGGCGGCGGCGGGCGCGGGCGTGACCGCGTCGGCGGCGCCCTTGGCCGCCCCCTCCTCGTCCCACACCTGCGGCATCGAAGTCACCCACATGATTGCTTGCCGAGTTGCTTGGGCTGTGAGTTCTGAGCAGTGGCGGCCTGGCTGATGGGCGGTGGCGGAAGCGAGCAAGCAAAAGGAAGAGACCGTAGCGGTGGTGGTGGTCTCTGGCGGGCCTCTCGCCGTGTGGAGGTTATATATAGCCGGATAGGAGGCGCGCCGTGTCGGGGTCGGAGGTTGGTGGGTGGGGCCAGGGCCAGCACCGGCGACTTACCATACCAACTCCTCCCGTGCGTGGTCCGAGCACGAGGAGGTAGCTCTGCAGCCCACGACTTGATCTGCTGTTTGACTCGGCGAGCGAGACGGTGGTGAAGGTGAAGAAGATACAGTATATATATAATTGGGCGGCGGACTACGCGGCATTGGTTGCCCCGACGACGTACGCGAGCAATAGCCACACCACGCAGTGCGCAGCTGCGTCCCGCGGGTGGGTTGGTGACTTGGTGTATGACAGGACGCGTGCGTGCGTGCGAGAGGACCAGCTTCCCACCGAGCCGGCCGGCGGAAAAGGTTTGGCCGCCGGCGATCCCCCACTCCTCTCTTGTTTGGCATCGTGCGGCGGCCGTGGGACAGTACTGCACGGGATCATCGTCCGCCGTGGGAAGAGGTGGAGGCGCGAGCAGATTTCATATCAACAATATGCGTCCCGCGTCGGAGAGGGAGGCCCCAAGCAAACGAGACGGCGGAGGGGGCGCCACCCCAACTTGCATTGGATGGAGCAGCGGACGGCACCGGGTGCTTTTCTCGTCAGTAACCGCACTACCTCACGACGATCGATGCATGCATCCACGAAAGGGGTGGCCAATGGCACTCGCTGCAGATTATATTAAAAAAAAATTCAAAATGAGCCATACAACAAAATGGAAAAACAACAATCCAATATCAAAAATCTCAACAAACATATTGTACCACTCAACACAACCCAAACATCAAACCAAAATTCCAAACATTGTGCACACTCAGTCCTCGCAAACTGCACAACCCAACATCATCGTTGGCCGCCACTTGACTGGTACATCCGTCATCAGATGGAGACTCATCTCAAACATGTTCATGTGCTATCGCATCTAGGGCACCACGTTTTCATTCTTGCTGTGACCAGTATTTATTCCATCGTTGACCTCTGAACCAACTGTTGATCAGGACTAGCAGCAGTCAAACGGACCACCAATCACACGCTCTCTGATCATTCATGCATATACGAAACAATGGAACCATAATTCACTGGTAGGTCCGCCTGGCTTGCATTGCCTTCAATAATATATCATTCCTGCACAGTACGTCTGCACTTCTCCTTCATTCTTTTCAACACTACATTTTCGTTTTGGCCTCATTTTAGTTGCTACCACACTCAGGTTGAGAGCAAATTTGCTAATTGCCATGCTTTTCGCGCATCACACCTTTCTTCTTATACCTATAACCCCTACGAAAGTTCTGTGTGGCCAAGCGTGTGTGATTATCAATCAATCAAACAAACAAACCCCCTCAATCTGTGGATGCTTTGCAAAGCCTAAGAAGCTGATGGCTGCATCCACACACATATAGATGCATGGCCTAGCTTGTCCCTGCTGTATCCCAGGAATACAATCGATGCATGATGGATAAACGAATTCCATAACAGCGTGTGCGCGACACCCTGGTGTCATTGCTCACGCTACGGAACCAACCACCGACCCAGCAAGTCCTTCACTACTTGTGCCTTGTTGACACGGCAAATATAATGCCGAAACGTGTTTGGTCAATTCCATAAGAAATTAAGGGTAAATGACTACATCCTCATTCATATTCCCTGTGGAAAAATACAGACCAAACGAAGTCTTCTTCATATTCTTTGGGGGCAGGTAGGCGCTTTGTTGCTTTCATATGAGCTGAAGGAGCCATGCCTCCATCATGTGGGTTGGACTGGAGCCTGAAGAGGAGGATATTATCAAGCAGATAAGCAGTTATTAATCCCTTTTTATGATGAAAGTGAGCTGACAAGACCAGTTGAATGTTTTGCAACACTTTCATATTTGCCAGGTCAAGCAAAAGAATGTACGTGGTCAAATAACATCTCGTAGAATGGCAACGGAGAGAAAGGAAAGGCTGACAGACGATTAGTAACTCTGCTAGCTGCTCACCAAGTACATGAATACGAATGCGGCCTTCAGGAGGGTTTTCAAGTCAAAACTTCGCCCAATTGCCTGTTTATGTGATCAGCAAATATCTTTGAAGAGGTGGGCTGAACTGTATATGAACCCTAGCTTTCTCTAGTTTGTGGACAGAAAAACATTTCAATCACATCTCGAGAGTAGGTGAACACCCTTTTCATAGATGAACCAAAGATAAGGAGACAGATCATTGAAAAGGGCAGCCACAGGAAAAATCTGAAGGTGCAATTGCTTTCTGGAATCGCGTGGCTATAAACGAATAACGAACCATTCTGAACATTTTAGGGTGTCAGCGATTTTCGAATCAAGGACTCCATAGTCCATACACAAGCTAACTTGCTAAGCAAATGCTTTGTCATTGTCCCGCAAAAGGTCAGCAATCCGATCCCAGCAGCATTAAAGAAATGGCATACTAAGAGAGGATCTGTATGTAATACGTCAGCAGTATAATATCGAAATGAACGGGGTGAATCTAAAAGTCACGTGGCAGAATTACAGTTCTGTCCAAAAATACACAACATTGCAAATTTAAAAATACAGGTATATCATTTGAGCTTTTAGCATATCAAGCAAATACAAGAAAAACTCAGAGCAGCATCACTATGCTTAATCCATGAAACAACATGCTGTTGTTAAGCTAGTTAGGTTATATCGTGCTGTGAAACAATATACATGCCAAAATTACTCCAATTTATTTGCTGAAACGACAGTGACCCCATGGTCTGAAAAACAGCCGCCTCTCCCGAATAAAATCTCAGTACAATGTGCACATATTGGGTACCCTTCGCTCCCAACATAAAGTTACCAAAACCCAAAAAGGTGCTGCGGTTCTTTTACTTCCATGAGCAGAAAAATCAGGAACTACTCTTGAGATTCACCCCTTGATTTTGCCCTGTTCTCAAGATCTCTGATACGGTCACTTAGCTCAGAACTAGATTGCTCACTTAGCTCAGAACTAGATTGCTCACTTAGCTCAGAACTAGATTGATCACACTCCTTGTCTGCAATAGGAGAATCAACTCTAGGACTTGGCTTAGGACCGTCAACGAGGTTTAGGGCCTGCATTCGTGCAGGTGCTGGCTGAGATTCCAAGGGAGGAAGATCTAAGCACATTCTTACAGCCGGATTCCGGATAACTGAGAAATGTGAAATAATTTTTATCAGTTAAGGAATAGCCAGACATCACAAACCATCGATAGTAGACCTCAACGTTGCAAGTGACATACCAACACCATATACAAGCGAGAACATGTTTGATGTGACCCAATAAAAGAAAAATGCCTGTCAAAGAAGTGGAAGATTAATATACGGAATACGGAGTTATAGTTCCAAGTAATCAAACGCTGGGCGTATTTGGGATGAGAATGAATGTTCAAATTTGATTCTCCTCAGCATAAGTATAGATTTTTTTTTGGAAGTACGAATAAGCAGCATAGAAACCCTCCCCCTTACAACCACTCTTTTCATTCAGTGCAGCATATTTTGAAACTATTTGGGGGTAAAAAAACAGTTCGTAGCTTCTAGAGCAGTAGCTAAAACCTAAATCGCTGCTCCAAAATTCCCAGTCAAGATCTGCTATGGCCAGTTTCAGAAACCAGACTGAGTGTGTCCAAAAATGGGCTATGGCCAAGCCGCCGATCGTTCATCTAGTGTTTGGGAATTGGGAGTGGGTAACCAGAATGAGAAGTTCTCCTTAATCAAATACTTTTTAGCCCTAGATAATTTCTTAGAAAGTGATTTCAGATTCTGTATCTTCTGAAATTGTAAATGAAGCAAAAATAACCCCAATCCATACTTAAAAACCTGAGAACCTCATAGTTACGTACCTTTGGAAAGCCTAGTGTAAGTGGAACAAACATAACACCAAAAAATCTGGAGACCTTTTTCATTGTTTCCGCCATAGGATTTCCTTCCATACCATCTTGCATATTGAGCTGAAATAAAAACATTATTATCTTTAGAACAAAATAACAAGACACCTGAATTAGAGTGGCCAAAATGCAAACCTCTACTGTAGCCAAAAAGGTCAGTGATGTTAACACTGGGAGGATGATAAATTCATCAGGCGTTGTCAAATCAGTAAACCAATATGCACCACCTCCTTTGAGAGAAGGGACTTTCTCAACCATGTTTGATATCTACAATTGGGAAAGAGAACATAAGATGTAGGAAGTAAAAACTAAGGAAAATGCTATTGCTACATGATAATATATAATTCGGTGACAATGGAATAGCTGATTATTACTTTGGATGTAACAATGAAAAGGTGTAAACTTACAGCAAAGAAAAAGCTCATGAATATAGGCCCCTGTATGAATAGACCCTTCAATGGTGTCAATGGAGTCACATCATGTCTGAAGCAAGACAGTAATGAAACAATTATTAGTAATATCTCTTGTACAATTTATATATGATGAGGAAGGAAATACGAATCGCAAAAGCTAATCAAAAGGGCAGTCAAGTCAGTTAAGATGACCAATGATTTAGGATGAGGGAGGTTTTTTTCATATTGTGTGCAGAGAGGATAGCATGAGTGAACACAATATCCAAAAGGGCTTTTGTAGGGCTAGTCAATTAAGGGAGTAAAGTTAAGTTCAAGGGTTGCAGGCCTGGTAAAATGATGAATTTGTAACATTGGTACACAAAATATTTGGAACCACATGGAGAAATGAAACAAGAAAATATCTTGTGGTTTTGAAATTAAATAAAAAGTCAGATATAGAAAACTGCATACTTAAGGAATAGCTCGCCCAATTTCTGCTTCCCCACTTCCATTGACCTTGGATCAGTTGACTATAAGGCATAAATAGTAAATTAGTATATCATTACTAGAGTACCAAGTAAATGCTAAAAACAATATCATATAAACTGCAAGGTGAACTGAACAAACTAAGCACACTTACATTCCGCATCTCTTCATTGATGGCTTCAATTTCTGGTCTCATCTCCTGCATCATATATAATAGTTGAATTCCATTTAGATGTATGATGCGCTGATTTTTTTTAAAAAAAAACATATCATAAGGAATACATTGCAGAAGGAGCATCCAACATTTTCTCTTTGAGAGCTGAAGGAGCTCATGAATTTCAGAATTTTGAGTGCAACAGAATGACTTCCTACGATTTATGCCACTTAAAAAATCCATTGCATGATATGATTGTTTCTTATTAATGCCTTCGACTACAAGTTTACAACCACAACTGGATGTCATACATGGTAATGTGAAGGTTGAAAGCCAAGAATCGGATCTCCTTTGATCCTATATGGCCAATCTCTGATGCTACATAGTTCATATGTTTATAAATACATTCCTATTCATGATTCAAGATTTCAAGAACCAAACATCATATTCTGGCTATTTTCGGCTAGAGATTGTAGGATGCAAGAACATTGAGCCATAGCCAAAGCAAGATGCCTTTAAAGTTGCATGCTGCTGTTCAGGGTTGGGTACTAAAAATTTGAACCATACAAAAACATAGGCACTTCACCAAAATAGCATGCATCCGTACAAGCAGCAACATGTTTTAACTTTGTAGCATCAGTATCACTAGAAATTGCATGGGAATGGTGTAATCATTTGCTTCACCAAACTCAAGGTTCGATTTTGAGAAGTTTAAGATGTTTAGGTTCAAATATTTTAGAAGTTTGTGCACAACACATCTGTAACTAACATACATGAGTGAAAAATAGAGCATTAGTAACTAGGAACATATAAGGTTCTAAAGTGCATGCATTACATTTAACTTAATCGTGGACTTCATCTGGTTGATGAGCAATGGGACAGTCAGTGACCGGATCAGCACTGTCGTCAGCGCAATTGTAACCCACCTACACATCACCGAGCAGCAAAGTGGCACCATGTTACAGGACGTTACAGGAAGAAACCAAAGCTAACACCTTACGCAGCACCAAGGACAACGAGGCATACCAGTTGAGCCCAGTGAAGGATTGCACGGCGTCCAGGAGGTGCTGCAGGGCAGCGACCGGAGGAAATGATTCGGCAGCGGCGGCAGCCACCTCTCCCGCGTACGGCGCTGGCGGCACTGGGATGGAGGCTGCGGCGGAAGCCACTTCATCCGAGAGCAGCTCCGATACGGGGACCGAGGAGGCGGCGTCGGAGAGCACGTCCGCCGCGACATCGATGTCGGGTGTTGAGGAGGATGAGGTGGTAGAGAAATTGCGGTGGGCCGCGAGGTGGAGGGCGAATGGGAGGGGCAGGCTAGTTAGCGCTCGGGATCTCGACGGCCGGAGAAGAGCGGAGGGGAACGGCGGTGCGGGTTGAGATTGAGGTGGAGGCGGGGCGGCCGAGGAGGAGGAGGAGCTCTCGGAGCGGTCGTGGTGGGGCGGGATGAGGTGCGAGATGGAGGGGTGGAGGCGGCGGGAGAAGTGGTGGGAGAGGCTGGTGGCGAGTCTCCTCCGCGCGGAGAAAGCCATGGCGGCGGCGGCGGCGGCGAGATCGCGAGACTGGGAGGGCCGGAGGGATGGATGGTCGGCAAGTCGAGAGGGGGGAGAAGAGAGGGTTAAACTGGAGAGAATATCCGGCCCAACATGCCAAGGACATCTGGGCCCTACCCAGAAAGAATGAATGAGAGAGAAAAGTGTGACCCAACATGCAGGAGAACCACAGAACTAGATGGGCCTTGGTCCAGCACCAACCACCACCAGTCCATGAACAAAAATTCGGGCCTCCACAATTTTACTCGCTAGTTCGAGGCCCATCTATCCTTCTCTTGCCCACAGAATGCTAGACCAATCGCATCGTCGTCACTGTCGCCGCCTGGACACCATGCCGTTTGTTCTCACAGCCTGCTGCACTGTTTTGTTCTCGCGCGTGCCGGCCGACCACTGCAGCAGCCAGCAGGCAACTGGTGTAGCGTCTCGCGGCCGGCACATCGCCGTCGCCATCTCTTCCTGTCTGTCGCCTCTCTCTCTCCATTCCCTGCCTGTTCCTCCTTCCTTTCTGTCTCCCACAACTGCTGAAACAAACTCTGAAGCTTGTCGTAACCGAAAAGGAAGTTTTACTCGCGCGTGCTGATGTATCCTCACCGTAGATGAATTATTTTTTATTTGGTGTAAGATACATTGTACCGTGCATTCATGTTCGATTAAGTTTGACACATGACTCATAGAACAAACCATTTCTTTACTGTGATGTGCTCACCCAGCTAATCTCCACCACTCATTCAAAATTTGAATCGTCTGGCGTGAATACCGAAGATGCACATGTCCCAAAATTCCAAAGTCTTTGTGCCATCAAGCATGTTTTGTGGAAAAAGCATTATAATAAATAATTTGTATTATGTTCCTAGAGCTTATCCACATGTACACTTAGGTACCTTCCGATTGGTGTTGTACATGTGCTAAAACTCAGTACAGTTTGATTTCATGGTACACTTTTCATCTAGACAGTTATACATAAATAATAACATAACAATAAGCTTAAATCATAGTATACAATTATACATGTGCCACTTCTTTCAACAAATCTTTATTACAGTATACATGTACCACTTCCTTTCAACGTATCTTTGAAAATAGTAACATAACTAATCCAATACTAACTAGACCATAGTATATATGTACCACTTTCTTTCAAGTGATCACGTAAAACAAATCACCTAATTTACCTACAAATTTTAGAAAACAAATTTCAACAAAACACCTAAAACATGTCGTCTATTGTCCCTGCAAATATTAGAAAAAACAAGGTCAAATCTATATTTAGCAACTAAATCTAGCCCAATACCATAAGGATTAAAACGAAAACAAGATGAACCAAAATCACACCGATATGGAAAAAATGCTGCCATAGACCCTGTCACCATTTAATATGAAGAAAAGAATATTTTTTAAAATGTCACATGCATGGTGCATGTATCACTTGAAAAGTCTGGTACCACAATAAACCCATCCATTCTGATGAAAGAAAGCTTCCACAAATATTTACAAAATGTCACATGTATGGTTCCTGTACCACTCAAATCCTGGTACCACAATGAAAATCAACCAATCAATGTTGCGATTATTTTCAAAAGTTTGAGAGATGAACACGTACAAACCTACCATCTTCGTTTTACCGTTTTTGTTGTTCCCAGAGGGGGGAGGGAGGGAGGAGTAGGCTTGCCGTTTTCTAAAAGGAGTGGCGGGCTGGTGGCGCAGCTTGGCCCATTCTTGTGGCCGCCTACTAAGTTCGTCGCCGACTCAATGTCGTGCTGCATGTCGTATTGCACTTGTTGTTTTATCAGTCCAACAATGTACAGAAAAAAAATAGCAGCCCATAAGAAACCAAAAAAAATGCAATTTTATGTTTTTCTAGGACATATTGCACATCAATATTTTTCTATGGCATATTGCACATCAAAGTGTTCACCTACGTACTTGGCAAATCGAGTCAATCTTCCATCTTCTAATGATAATAAAAAGCTTCTTGGCAAATCAATAGAAAACTTGATCAGTAGAAGGTACCAGGTCTACAACATATGGTATAAATCATCATGTTAAAGAGAAATCTATACATATAAATTCAAGATTTCAAGTCTTCTACATATCCGGTGCCGCCAACGCCGCCACGGTACCTCGCTATTGACGGGTCCCTTGCTGTCAAAATCAAACAATCAGCTACGTTGCGACCTACTTGCCATGAGATTATCAAACAAACACGTATGAGAACATAAATTAAACCTATACTCATTTAGCACAGCACTTACACCTTACTCCTGATTAATACCAAGAAAGATAGCATGGCATCTCAAATCCAGCACATTATTGTTCCTATCGTGCTAATATCTTCGATGCTTTCAGTATACTGTACCATCGTGGTATATCACTAATACCTAATTACTACACATAAGTTGCAATTAGATTTTTTGTTCTTAAATAATCCTAGATACATTGTATTAAAATTTCTTGTTACAGAAAGAAGCTCCAAGCAATCCACCAACAGTCCATAGACTAAGAAAGGCACTCCTTTCTCCAACTGCGATCTATACCACCGCATCACCTTGATCCTATCAATTGAGAGGCTCTAACTGAGCTCTTGAATGAACTCATTGCCAACGGCGACTTGAGCCTTGTACAGCTCCCATGCGACCATGAAGCGCCCTGCGTCCTTGCCGGAGTCGTAGTAGCCCACCATGACCTGCAATAATCGACAAATTGAGAAGTTTTAGACAAGAGAAAATAAAGAAAATCCTCTTCTCCCAGGCTACCCATCTAATTGCATTTGAGGGCCTTTAACAAAAATGCAATTATAAGTTTTTCTTAGGTATAGTTCACATCAAAGTGTTCACCTACGTATTCGGTCAGACCTAGCTCACATCAGTTGTACATATTGCTCGCTAAGCAGAATATTTGGTGCCTAGTTTATACATGCGATTTATGCAAAACTTGCTAGACCATGTACTATTCCATCCTATACCAATACAAAATTATTTCTCTCAATGACATATTTGAGAGGCCTACACTTTCAGAAAGATAGAATAAACACTGTACTTAGCTGATAGGATAAATACAAGTACTAAATCAGGAGAAAGTCATACGCAATTAATTTCCTCAGTGTCAGGTAATTTCCCTCAAATCTTAGATGGATTACGCACTACTGAAGGCTAAACAAGTACTACATGACTGATATCTGGTGGAGCTCGTCTCTAACTCACGCCAAGCACCAGTGAGGCACACACACGCCAAGTAATAGAGTAGCAAAACGGAGAAAAAAAGGATGGAGTGAGGGATGCTCGTGGCTGTACCGAATGCTGCACTGCTGCTTGAGGGAGGATGTAGCGGACGCCGCTCAAATCTTGGCACTGGAGCGTGCGAGGCCACGCTCGTCGCTGCTCTCGGGCTTCACAATTGCCAGGATGCAGAAGATACAGACGAAGTGAGGCAAGGGAGGACGACGCGGAGGATTCCACATCCCACGAGGACACCGACACTCCTGTGACCGGGTCCAGGCTCCGCTTCTACGCTCAAGGAGCGGCTGAGGCGGCACCGAGCAGTCTCCTCATCACGTTGTACCGAGCCGGCGGCGTAGAGGACCACATCTGTGTGACCGAAGGCGGCGTTCGAGGAGAGAGATGAAGGGGGCTGTGGCAGCGGGACCTGATGGTGTCGAGCGCAGGTGCGATTCGGGGTCGATTCGCACGGATATGCATCGGCCGAGCACAGATCGGCATCCGGTCGGCGCCCTTCCCTCCGACGCAGGACACCACAAGCTAGAGGCGCGGGTCTCCAGCGCCGCACGGCCTGGATCCGGCGGTTGCCTGCCCGGATCTAGACTCACCACGCTGGAGATACGGCGAGTACCGATCTGCCGCTGCTCCACTCCGCACTGTTCAAACGCCGGCGGGACCTTGGATGAACTCGTGGGACCTCATCCGATGCCGAGCACTAGGTGCACGGCCAGATCGAGATACGGCCGATCTATCAACTGCCGCTCGCCGCCTGGCTTGGATCCGGTCTGCCAACGCCGCGTCATCGCGTGCGGCTCGCCGCTTACAGCACACCTCGGCCACCCACGCCGCCTGACGTTGTTGAGTTGTTGACGTCGCATAGCCCCGTCTCCGACGAAGCTCGATTGGGCCGGCGTGTCGGGGGTAACTGACGTAATAGATTGGTTGGTGGGGAATCGTCGAATTTGTAAGTTGAAGGTTAAAATGAGGACACAGGACATAGATTTATACAGATTCAGATCGCTGGAGTAGCGTAATACCCTACATCCTGTTTGGGAAGTTGTATATTGCACCCTGCGCTTGGAGCTCTGCCGATCTATGTACCCCTGCCCTCCTTTATGTACTCCAGGGGTGGGATAACTAGTCGGTTACAAGAAAGAGTTCTAATAGGATTACATGATATGAGTCCTAGTAGGATTACAGAGAAATCCTAGTAGGAGTCCGCCTTCTTCCTTCCTTGCGGGTATTGGGGATCATCCCCGACAAGCCCCCGAGCGCTTCATAGTCGAATGCAGCAGCCTTTGAGTATTTTTAACATCCTCACTGAGTAGTTTTGGTGCTATTCGAATACTTTGTTTGGCTAAATCTTCAAAGTTTCTCAAAGCTGCCATGAGGCTATGGTATGCTCGAAGCCTCGATCATCTTAATATTGTAGTCTTCATATATGGAGAGCGGCGAAAGTTGCACTCCATATGGAGTAGCCCCCGAGCCTTAGGTTGAATTGAACAATTAGGCTGAGGGTCAATAAAATCTTGAATCTTTTTCTTTCGTCTTGAAAAAATTAACTGTTGGGTGTAGCTTATCAGCCCCCGCGCCTTGGATTGATTGAATAATCAATTCAAGGATTTTGAATCCTCACAAAGTCATCATCCGAGTAGTTTTGCGGCGTCCAGCCCCCGAGCTTATGCGCCAGGTGAGTTGAGGAGCCACGTTGAGTACTTATTAGCGCTTAGCCCCTGAGCTTGGAAGCTAGCTGAGCCATTGGAGATATTCCGAGTATTAATTGGCGCTTAGCCCCCGAGCCTAGAGCTAGCGGAGCCACTGGAAGTATTTCCAAGTAGTAATTGGCGCTTAACCCCAGAGTTTGGGAACTAGATATGCCTTTAGAGGTACGCTTAGCGTCATGGAGCGTCATCGTCGAAGCTTGACCTGAAAGAAAAGATGCATACATTATGTAGCATATTTGTAGAATATTAAAACTACTAAAATTTGTTCAGTGATCAAAAACGTTTTGAATCATGCTCTTGTTTCAGCCATATCTCTCCGAGTAGTTAGCCTGTTATGTTTAGACTCTCGGTCTCTGTTTAGTCGCAGCCACTGTGTGGCGAGATCTTTGTCTCTTGTACACGTACGGCGCTGTCATTTGCACAGCAGAGATCTTTGTCTCGTGTATGTGTGCTGGCACTTAGGCATGATAGATGCTCCTGAGGCTTTCACGAATTAAGCCGTGCTCTGCTCAAGGAGATGAGTGACCTTAAGAGAAGACAAAAAATAAGTAGTCGTTGTTGCGACAAAAGAGACTACGTGATTGCGTGCAGGAGTTTGCCGCCCTCCGGCGAGTAGAGCATGTGTTGGGCGCAAGAGTTTGCTGCCCTTCGGCTAATAGAGCACGTGTTGCGCGCATGAGTTTGCTGCCCTCCGGCAAGTAGTTGGCAAAGTGTAGCTCTGTAGGGTAATTCCCTCTGAGAAGCGTACACAAACAAGTAGTCGGTGTGTTGCCCCACATGCGGAAGACAGGCCAAAAAATAATTAGGAAAGTGACTTAGCTTGATTCGTGGACGATTGTCGATGAAGTCGTGGCGGTCGTCGATGAAGCCGCGATGATTGTTAGATGAAGCCGACCAATAGGAGTCAACTCCGACTAGTTGTCGATGGTGTGAGGCCCGCTCCGACTAATTTTCTAGTCGAGATGAGTAGTCACCGGCGAGCGTCACGGTATAGTCAAAGTAGTTGCCGGTGAATCGCCCATCGAAGTAATCGAGA
Source organism: Setaria italica (assembly GCF_000263155.2). Classification (NCBI taxonomy): domain Eukaryota; kingdom Viridiplantae; phylum Streptophyta; class Magnoliopsida; order Poales; family Poaceae; genus Setaria; species Setaria italica. The sequence goes on from NC_028458.1 coordinate 58,074,728, forward strand.
TTGTCGCTGGCGCGATGGTTGTTGGTCAAGCCGGCCAGTCGGAGTCGATTCCGACTAGTTATTGATGGTGCAAGGCCTGTCCTGACTAGTTTCTAGTCGAGACTAGTAGTCGAGGTAGTCGTCGGCGGGTCACCGAACACTCTCGTGAAGTTGAAGTAGTCGTTGACGAGGTAGTATGCGGCCAGATGTCGATGTTGCCGCGAAGCACTTGAAGTCTTCTTGTACTCCTTTGTGTGTGCATAGCAATTTCAGGCTGAATTTTTATCTTCTTCACGCACCACGGCAACATGTTTTCTCGATCGCTCTGCTTTCAAACTTGAGTTCTAGTTTTGATCGGAAGGAACCAGCTTTGAGATCTCCTTTTGCCTTGGGAACAGCAACCAAACGACGATAGCCTGGCAGTCCGCTGATTGGTCTGCGAGGTGTAGTAGGCCAACTTCGCTTCGGACTCGGAGATGCCTTGCTTTGGTTTGGGACTCAATTACCGAACCCAATTCCTACTTGATCCCTGCTTGACGTGGCAGGAGATGCGTGTCGCCGAGTACTAAATCCACCGTGAATTGTGTGAAAATAGAGGAATAGCCCCGATAGTAGTCAAGGTTGTCGCTGGCGCGTCGGCTTGCCGATTGTAGGTGTTTCTGTGCAAGCTGTAATCTTGATCGGTGCAATTGTTGGCGTAGTCTTGTCAGATTCAACTTGGGCAGGGACTTGCGGCTTTCTGCGAATGGAATCGCCCGTGATCCAATTATTTTTCCAAGCTTCTTAACTATGCTTCGAATTGGAACTCGGCGTCCGTTGAGTAAATTGATTTTAAAAATGAGATCCTTCAAGCTCGCCTGATGATCTCGACGATCACCCCTACCTGGCGCGCCAGATGTCGGTGCTTATACCCGGCAACCTACCGAGGGGGTACCCGAGGTACTAGATTGATTGGTGGGGAATCGCCGGATCTGGAACTCGAAGGTAAAAGTAAGGACACAAGACACAGATTTATACAGATTCGGGCCGCTAGAGTAGCGTAATACCCTACGTCCTTGCGCGCTGCGCTTGGGTGTTGAGTAGCCTAGTTGTTGGCTATTGATGAGGGTTCTGGGCTCTGTCGATCTAGGTACCTCTGCCCTCTTTTATATACTCCAGGGGACGGGATAACTAGTCGGTTACAGGAGGAGTTCTAGTAGAATTACATGATATGAGTAAATGAGTCTTAGTAGTATTACAGACGAATACTAATAGGAGTCCGTCTTCTTCCTTGCTTGCTGTTACTGTATCCTAGACATGGTATGACTTCGGGTTGTGCGCGTTCCCCACCTCGCCGGCGGATCTGAGCGAGGATAGAGAGGGTGGGTGGAGGAAGGAGAGAGACGGGATGGGAAATGGCCTCTTATTATATTCTGTATAGCACATGAACGTGGACAGCAGGTTCCTCGTATAAAATACGTGATTGGACATGATGCCTGCTACTCGGATTCGGTTCCATATCTCGAGAGAAACAGCTCATGTACTTAAACGGCCTAGATAAAACCTACTGCAACACCCTAGAGTATATAATCTTCATTCTGTCGTAACAAGACAAGCCCAAGGATCCTCGACCTGTCCATCTGATGTACATTGGACCCACTGGCTACTGTGCCGAGAGCTCTACAGTCCACGCAATGCAGCATTGAATGCTTTATACAGCCCTTGCACTGTATTGAGAAAGCCCTTTGCCTTCCTATACAGTTATACTGATGCACAGCAGGAACGAGAAGCTGTCTGTCGTCTCAGCTTCTCAAGCTGTACGTCCTGTCTCATCTGAAAACTTTTGTCCCCTTCACTCATCAGTCATTCACTCATGCTCATGCATAGAAGCTCCTGGTCTGCTGCAAGAGAAGAACTGCTACCGCTTTGCCCGTGATGCTGGATGCCTTGTTGACCTCATCTAGTAAGGGTGCGTTTGGTTGCGAGGACGAAGTGGGACGGGACGGGACGATCCCACTTCGTCCCGCGTTTGGTTGGAGGACAGGTGGGACGGGGACATCCCTACAAGATATGATT